>NW_023640386.1:10000-11368 GCF_015228065.2 Penaeus monodon | reverse complement strand
AAAAACAGTGTATCTACTAAAGGAAGGATAGAAGAATACCCATTCCACATAACAGAATTAGAGAAAAAAAAAGAAAAAAAAATCTATTGGGGGGCCTGGTCACCTCAGATCATGTAAACATTTCATATTGTTTTTTTCTGTGGGTCTGATTGCATCTCACTGTGGGTGGCTATGGGTTCAGAAGGATATTGCGGACTTAGGGGGAAGGGGAAGGCAGAAGAGTTGAGAAAAAAGGGGGGGGGGGGAGTGAGGGAAAGGAATGGAGAAGAAAGGGGTGAAAAGAGAGAAGGTAGGGAGGGGTGAGAGGTGGGGGAGTGGGGGCAAGACGGGGCGAGGGCGAGAAAGCACGAGTGAAAGGACATAACAAGAACCGAGAGGAAAGAACGATGCTTTTGAAACCTGTAAAAATTTTTTGAATATAAGGGTCCTAGCAGTTCCTTAACAAAAATAAAAATAAAGGATAATAAAAAACATATTTCTAAAAGTATTAGTTAGAAAATCATCAATATATATAAAGTTCCCGATCTTAACATTTGATATACTCCAAAAGGATACATTAACATATTGCCCTAATAATTCATAGTAGGTATATATAATATATCATTCAAATAGATAATGTATAATTTTATGGAACATCCTCGTAGAAATATAACGCTGAGAGCAACAAAGTAGTCGTTTGTATTTGTTAACGTTATATTTCAAGCAGTAGTCACACCCCACACGCGTATCTTCTATGTACTAATTACAATAAAATACATACATACATATATATATATATATATATATATATATATATTATATATATATATATAATATTATATAAAATATAATACATATTATTATATTTTATATATATATAATTAAAATATATATATATACTAAATATATACACATTTATATATATACACACATTTATACACACACACACCCCACACACTTATATATATATATATATATATATATACTATTATATATATATATATATATATATATATAAAATATATATATATTATATATATATATATATGTACAAAAATACTATAACACACATACATATATACCACTACTAAACACACACCACACCAAACACACACACACACACACAACACACACACACAACACCCCACACACACACACACAGGACACACACACACACACCACACACACACACACACACACACACACACACACATACACGCACCCCACACACACACACACCCCACACACCCCAAAACACACACACACACACAACCACACACACAAAACAAAATATATATATATATATAATATATTTTATATATATATATATATATTGGAAAAAAAAAAAAAAGTCGGATGAAACCCACGAACCTTGGTCTAAAAACTGAA
>NW_023640386.1:0-5000 GCF_015228065.2 Penaeus monodon | reverse complement strand
TCTTTAGTTTCTTAATATAAAAAATTTTCAAAATCTCTGTTCTTTAATTTTTTTACTTGTCGCCTTTTGTTTTAATTTTTTTTTAAGGGTTGGATATTTGATTTTAGTTTTTTGTTTAATATGGGGTGTTTTCAGATAATTAGGGAAGGCTTTTTCCTGGCGATTCCTAACACTTAGAGGATTCTTTTCCTTTTAAACATTTTGTTTTTTACCCATGATATATTTAATTTTTACACGTAATTCGTAATTTTAAGGTTTTGTTTCAGTTTAATGTGGACGCCCATTTTTGTCACCTGATTGGGGTTAATTGGTGGCACTTTGGTTTGGCACCAGGTGCGTTTTTTATGACTTTCAAAAAAAAAAAATAAAAAAATTTTTTTCTTTGTTTGAAAACATTACAATTTTTGGGGGTTTTTTAAAAATTATTAAAAATAATTATTTTATACAAAACAATAAATCTTTACCTCTTATATTATTCCAAACGAATTTTACATTATTTTAATATTTTTTTATTTGGTTATTCTCCATATTATTTTAATCTTTTAGATTTTTCTAAAGTATCTTAATTATAAAAATTTCATTTTTTTTGTTTGGTGGGGGTGTTGTTTTTTTGTGGTTTTGGTGTGTTTTGGTTTTATGGTTTTATCTTTCCCAATTTTCATTCATTTTTTTAATCTATAACATCTTTTTAAGCCTTCTTCCTTTTGAAAAAAGTTTCTGTTTTCTTTAGGTTTTGAATCCAACCCCTTTTTAATTGGTCCCTTTCCCAATCAATTAATTTGTTCCATCCTTTCTTACGACTAATCCTTTTCTTCATTAGTTCCCGTTGTTTTAAGGGGAACAAATTGGAAAATTTTTTTTTTTTGCCCCGGGGATTTAACGGCACCGGGTGACCCTTCTGCCATTGAACCACGCGACGCAGTTATAATTATAATTTCTTATTTAATATTTTAGATTTTAAAAATATAATATGGTGGTTTTTGGTTTTTTGGGGTTTTTTTTTGTTTTGGTTTTGTTAAAAATTTTTGTATACCTGAATATGTTAAAACATAATTAAATGAATTTTTACAGATATATGCTGCCGAATTCACAAACCTTATAGGGCAAACCCCAAACCAATCAGTTTTGGGTTTTTTCCGGGGGAAATATTGGTTGTTTTTTATTATTATTGTATTATTTTATTTTTGTTTTTATTTAAAATTTCTTTAAATTTATGTTTTTATTTTTTTTTTTTTGTATTGTGTAATATATAACATATAAAATAAATAATAAATAATTTATAAACATATTTTATATTTATTAAAAATTTTATATAAAAAAAATTTAAATGATTATTTTAAAATTTAAAACAAATTTTATGTTTAAAATTTTAAAATATAATAAAAAAAATTTAATAATAAATTTTTCCCCTTTAAGCCAAATGTATAAATTTAAAATTTATATCTTTAAAATTAAGGGTAATAAAAAAATATAAAAAATATATTATATATAATATAAAATTTAAATATTATTATAAAAGATAATAAAAAAAAAAAAGGGGGGGGGGGGGGGGGGGGGGGGGACAACACAAACAAACAACTTTCATAAGAAATTAGGGGAATAAACAAATTAAGGGAAAAGGGGAGTTTTCCGGGGTTTTGGCGGGACCCCAATTGGTTTTAAAAAAAACCCAAATTTTCCCCCCAATTTTAAATTTTTTATTTTAAGGGGAGTGTTTTTTTAAAAAATAAAAACAAATTTTTTTTTCAATTAAACAAACTACACACACACACACCCACACCCACACACACACACACAAACACCACACCCCACACACACACCACTCACACGTCTGTGAGTTTACGTGTGTGTGTGTTATGGTGTGTGTGTGTGTGTGTGTGTGTGTGTGTGTGTGTGTGTGTGTACGTGTATGTGAATGTGTGTATGTGTGTGTGTGTGTGTATGCGTGTATGTGAATGTGTGTATGCGTGTATGTGTGTGTGTATGCGTGTGTGTCTGTGTTGCTGACTGTATGTGTGTATTTACGAACAAAACATATTCAAAAAGCAGATGAAACGCTAAATGGAACTTCATACAGGCCATACATATTCATATTTCCATCCCCAAAGCTAAACTTAAGACAAGAACAATTTGAGAAAAGTGCCATGATAGTTGAATCAAGAGAAATGGGCTATGTAGTGTTTAAGCAGCTGCAATAAGGGATGCCTAAAAGAAAAAGTAAGTAGAAGTGGAGATTTTTCTCTTTTTAGCGCAAAGTTTATGGATATCTGAAGACATTTTTCGTCATCTTTAAGAAGGTCTTAGGACGATACATGAAAACACACATATCCGCTAGGGAGAGAAATGGATATTATATGATAAATATAAAGCTACTTGTATCGATTATTTGATCCATAGATAAAGAGAGAGAGAGAGAGAGAGAGAGAGAGAGAGAGAGAGAGAGAGAGAGAGAGAGAGAGAGAGAGACGAGAAGAAGAAGAAGAGAGAGAGACGTAAGGGGTAGAGAGAGACAGGAGGAAAGGGGGGGGAGAAACAGACCGACAGAACAGACAGATAGAAAGACAGACAGACAGTAAAAGAGAGAGGTGTGGAAAGTGTGAGGAGAGAAAGAGAGAGACCAGAACAGAGAAGAAGTGAGAAAGAGACCGAGAGAAAAGAGAAAAGAGAGAGATAGAGAGATAGAGAAAAAAAGAGAGAAAGAGTGAACCAGTGTTTTTTTTTTTATAGTACGACTGAGAAACCACATTTTTAACCCGAATTAAACACATATATATATATATATATATATATAATATATATATATATCTATATATATATATATATATATATATATATATATATATATATATATATATATACATATATTCCACATCCACCCATAAAACAACTCGACAGACACTGGTTATATCATATACTCATCCTCTGAATGAGTCGCTGAAAATTCCAACAATTTTCCCGCGACTCACCATTTACCCACGAATCTCAACGAGGCTGTATTCTCTGACCTCGTTTCAGCTTAATCCAGGTCATAAGTCATGCCGCAAGCTAGGTTTAAGGTCACGTCATATGCTATCCCTGAGGTCGTTTGGAGACTTCGCTAATCACTTGACAGAGACTAACCTCATCACTGCTGCGAGGTTTATAATTTTTTTTTTTTCTTTGCTTCTCTCTCTCTCTCTCCTCTCTCTCTTCCCTTTCTCTCTCTCTCTCTCTTCTCTCTCTCTCTTTTTCTCATCTCTCCTCTCCTCTCTCTCTCTCTCTCTCTCTCTCTCTCTCTCTCCTCTCTCCTCTCTTCTCATTCTCTCTCTTTCTCATTCTCTCTCTTCTCTCTTCTCTCTCTCTCTCTCTCTCTCTCTCTCTCTCTCTCTCTCTCTCTCTCTCTCTCTCTTCTCTCTCTCTCTCTCTCTCCCAGCAGTTTAGGATGAATTAAAGTTTCCTTTTTTGAAGTCGGTTGTTCCTTTTGACGAACAAAAAAGAAGGCTTTCATCTCACACATTAGATGGATAATGAGGGTGTGATCTAGATGACGACTGCGTTCTGATAATTGTTTTCGTTCCTTATATGCCTATTCTTTCTCTCTTTTAGACCCACCTCTCTCTCTCTCTCTCTCTCTCTCTCTCTCTCTCTCTCTCTCGCTCTCTCTCACTCTATCTATCTCTCTCTCTTTCTTACTTTCTCCCTCTCTCTCCCTCTCTCTTGATTGCTTAACTTTCTCAAAATCCCCTTCCAACTGGAATATACTTGCCATATACAATACACCTCTTCTTGATTGCTGAAGTCTTCCGCTTATCTGAAGCTAGAGACGTAAAGAACTAACGGACAGCCATAAAAATGATTTGTCTCATTGCTCGTCTATCTTCTTTTTATTCTCTTCTTTTATATTTCTTCACTGACTGTTATTCATTTTATTCTCTCCAAATGGCAGCAATTTCCAAAGTCACAGAAAAAAGGAAACGTGAATATTTATTTCTACGTATGGGTATTTCCAGAAGACCGACAGTACGTATGATGAAGGCATTTATTTATTCCACGTCCTCGTGCCGGTACATGTAAGGTTTCCTAAGCTCTTAGTAAGGAGTCACATGCGACGTCACTGTTACTGAGACGCTAACACATGTAGATTCCAGCTGAGTAAATAAGTACTATTACAGTATGGAAATAATTTATCTATATCATATAGTCTTCATTTGCGCATCGATAATCACATCAAAAGGTGTTAGAGCCATTCTTTGCAGGATAAGACGAAGTTATCTCAGACAAGCACCTTCGATCACTTCCGTCGGGCTGTTGAAAAAGCTAGGCTTTTTTGATAACAGGAACGCCCACAGACAATCTAGCACCCACGGAAAGCATTCAGCTATGATGATCCGTTAAATTAGCCCTTAACATAGGATACAGCATATTTAGTTATAAGCACCTGTCAGCCTAGCTTTGCAGGTGTATATTTCAGTAACTTCTGTATGTAAACCACAAGACCACACGCACACAGCAGCAGTGACGTCACCCACTCACATTGTCAGATTTCCACTTCTCTGTGTAAATTTATGGAGGAAACCAAGCGTGCTGTACCGAAAAGGCATCAAATCAGTAACTGCTGACTTTTGATAATGACGATAAATGACATTATTATCTGAAACACCGTTAACTGGACAGAGCCAAAAGTTTATGCTATTTGAACTATTTAAAAAAAAATCCACTTAACTTCGGCTTTACTTGTGCTCTAGTCCACAACAAAGTGTTTTGTTTTTTACTAATATTCTTATATTCCTAATAAAGTGCGGAAGTAAATAGTACTCATTACAAGATATGATATGAGTGGTTTAACATTACATTTCTATTAAAACTATATTACGGTACCGCAATATCAGATTTGCGGAATTATGCTTAGTGCGGAATCCCTGTTGAGTATGTAATGTCTCATTATTAAAAATACATCTTCCATTATTCAGAAAAAAATGACAGAAAACTATGGATTTATCGTACTCTCAACCCTTCCGTTT
>NW_023640385.1:2500-11372 GCF_015228065.2 Penaeus monodon | reverse complement strand
TTATTATATTTATTATAAAATATAAATAATTTTATATATGCATGTGTGTGTGTGTGTTGTATATTATGTGATTATATGATAATTTGTATATATATATGTTATTATATTATATATATAAGTAATATATGTGTTTTTTGTATTATATATATGGTTTGTGTAATATATATATATATATAATATATATATAATATATTATATATAAATACATATATGTATTATAATTTTATAGTATAAATATATACATATATATATATATGTTTTATATATTTATATATATATTAATATACATATATAAAATAGATAAAATATAAAAATATATATATATATATATAATATATTATATATTATATTTAAATAAATATAAAAATATAATATATATATAAAACATATATATACACAATTTATACTTTATATATACACATATTGGGATGTATATATATATACACATATTATATATATATATATATATTTTTATAATATATATATATATATATATATATATATATATATAATATATGTGTGTGTGTGTGTGTGTGTGTGTGTGTGTGTGTGTGTGTTGTGGTGTTGTGTGTGTTGTGTGTGTGTGTTATTTATGTATATATATATGCATATATATTATTATATATATAATATATATATATATATATATATATAATATATCATATATATATTGCATGTGTGTGTGTGTGTATATATGGATATAATAGTGTATGTGGATATATATATATATATATATATATATATATATATATATATATATTCTATATATAGTTTGTAATATATATATGAATGTATATATATCTAAATATATGTATATATATATACATATATATACACATATCTATATATATTTATATTATATACTATACATATATTACATATATAATACATACATATACATATGTATACATTTATACATATATATAAATATATATACATAATATATTCATTAATATACACATATATACATATATACATATATATAAATATATTATATACATATATATACATATATATATACATACATATATATAAATATATATGTACATAAATATCTTCTTCTTTTAACGATAGGTTAATGTCTGAGCACCGCACTGGCCGGTTACTCAAACCTCGAACTCAGATGCCGTCGTGACAGTCATGTGTCCGATGCCCTAACCACTCGGCCACCAAGGCCTTGACGATCATGGGCTTCCATGATATAGATAAATATATACATATATATATATATATTATATATATATATATATATATATAATATATATATATATATTATATATAGATAGTGCCAAAAGACACACAAACACACACCACACACACACACACACATATATATAATAATATATATATATATATATATAATATATATATATATAGAATATACATAATATAATATATATAGTATATATACATACATATTTATATATATATATATATATATATATTAATATATATATATATATATATATATATATGTATATTTATATAAATACAAAATATAGGTATATATCTATATAATATGTATATAATCTAGATCTTCTTCTCTCTCTCTCTCTCTCTCCTCTCTCTCTCCCTCTCTCTCTCTCTCTATATATATTATATATATATATATATTATATAATATATATATATATATATAATATATATATATTTATGTACCCTATATATATATTTATATATATATATATATATATATATATATTATATATACACACACAAAAACACCACGTGTGTGTGTGTGTATGAGTATGGTACATATATCTCTTATATCTCTATATATATGTATATATATATGCATATATGTATATACATGTATATATATATAGTAATTATTGATATATATAAATGCCAGATAGTATATATATAATACTATATATATATAAATAATATATATATCTATATATATATATATATTTAACTTTATTATATAGCTATATAAATAAATAAATCAAATAAATAAAAAATATATATAAATAAGGTTGAATATTATAGAATATAATATATATTATATATATATATATATATATATATTAGATGTATACTATATATGTATATATATAGATAGATATGTATTATAGTACATTTTAAATAATTATCTATATATATGCATATATAACAAGATTCTATACATATATACATAGTAGTATACACACACACACACACACACCAACACAACATGACATTAATATATATATATAGAGATATAATATATATATATATACATATATAGGTATTTATATATCTATATATATATATAATATTATATAACATATATATTAATATATATATATATATATACACACACCCACGCACACACACACACACACACACACACACACTACACACACACAACACACACACAACACAACACACACACAAAACACACACCGAGATATATTATATATATATATATATATATATATAGATCATGATATACTATAATATATTAATATTAAAAAAAATAATATATAAATATGCTGGGTGTGTGGGAAGGTGTGTCGTGAGTGTCTGTGGGGGGTCTGTGTGTGTGTGGTGTGTGTGTGTGTGTGTAGTGTGTGTGGGTGTGTGTAGTGTGTGTGTGAGGTGTGTGGTGGGTGTGTGTAGTGGTCTCTGTATATAGATATATATATATATATATATATATATTCTATATATATAGAGATAATATAGAGATATATAGATATATAGTATGTATGAGATGATATGATAGAGAATATATCTATCGATATACAGAGATAGATATGTATATAGATATAATATTATATTATATATATATATATATCTATATATATATATATACATATATATATATATATATAATATATATATATAATATATTTATGATATACATACACACACACCACACACACACAAGCACACACACACACATATATAAAAGTTATACATATATATATTGTATATATATATAAATATATATATCTATATATATAGATATATATAGCTATGTGTGTGTGTGTGTGTGTGTGGTGTGCTTACTATATATATACTATATATATATATATATATATATATATATATATATAGATATATAATATATATTATATATATATATAATATATGATTATATATATATAAGATTATATACTATATATATAATACATACACACACAAACACACACAAGACACACAAAACACACAATATAGAAAAGTTATAGATATATATAATTATATATATAATATATATATATATTATAGAATATAATACTATAATCTAATATATATATTATATATATATACATATATATATATTACCTATATATATATATATATATATATATATATATATATATATATATATGTATAATATATATATATATATATACAATATATAATATATTTATTATATATATATACATATATATATATATATGTGTATGTACTATATATATACATAAACACACACCAACACACAAAGACACACACAACACACAAACACACCCCACGTACACCACACACACACACTGTATATATATATAATATATATATATATAATATAATATATATTATATATATATATATATCATATTATATATATATGTAATATATATATATTATATATATATATATCTATATATATATATATAATATATATAAATATATAGATAAATATTTGGATAACATTTGATGATTATTAAATATTATTACATTATCATTATTATTATCATTTTTATCATTATTAGTTTATTATTATTATATTATTATTATTATTATTAGTATTATTATTATTATTATTTATTATGCTTTAACTATTAGTATTATTGCCAAAAAAATATATTATAAAACTGTAATAATACAATAATAATATTATAAGTAAATGATAATAATACTAAGTGTTATAATATTGTTATAATGTTATTATTGTTATTATGATCATTATTATTAGTTTTAATGGGGATAGTATAATTGTTAAAAATAATTATTATAACAGTAATAATTAAAGTAATAACGGATTAATTAAATATGATATAAATAATTATTATGAAAACGTTATTTATTGTTATTATTATTTGTTAACTATTCTTATTGTAGTTGTTATTAGTATAGATATAAAATATATATTATAAACTGCAATAATGCAATAATAATGATAATAATTGCAATAATGATGATAATAATTGCATAATGATGATAATGATGATGATAATGATTATCATGATAATTAAGATGATGATAATCGTGATAATGTATGCTATCATGATAATAATTATGATAATACGGAATTGTGTCCATATAATAAAAAAGGTTAAAAGAAAAACAAATCCCAAAAGTTGAAAAAAGCGGCAAAATCTAGCGGAAATAAAGCTTTTTGAGAGGAGACTCGAAAATGACCGTTTTTCCATTCATTTGATGATTTTAGCCAATTATTAAGTGTAATAAGATAATAACTTACCAGAAAGTCTATTAATCATGAACAATAATGATGCTAAAAAAGTGAGATTAAAGAGAATTGGATACATTGATTGATATTAATATTATTATATTATCATATTATTATCATTTATTATCAGTATTTACATATTATTATTTCTTATTATTATGTATTTTATTAATATTCTTATTATTATTATTATGATTATACTATTATTTTATTATTATTATCATATTATTATTATGACTTTAATTATTAAATTTTTTTATGATTAATTCTTAGTAGTATTAGTAGTATCATTATTATTTTTTTATATTATTTACTTTTACGATTTAGTATGTTGCCAAAAAAATATATTATAACTATAAAAATAACAATAATGAGAATAATAAGTATAATTATAGGAATACTAATTGTTATAATATTTGTTTATTAATAGTATTAGGGTTCATTATTATCATTATTATTATTTTTATAGTAGTATAATTGTAAAAATAATTATTGTAACATAATAAACTACGGTGAATAACATACAAATTAAAATAATGGATATAAATAATTATTAATAAAAACGTTATTATTGTATATTATTATTGGTTTATTACTATTATTATTGTAGTTTGCTATTAGTATAGATGTAAAAAATATATATTATAAGTGCAATAATTGCAATAATGATGATAATAATGCAATAATGTATGATAATGATGATGATAATGATGATAATGATGATAATGATGATAACGATATAATGATGATAATCATGATATAATGTGATAATAACAGGGAATTGTGTTCCATATATAATAAAAAAGGAATAAAAGAAAAAAAATTTCCAAAAGTCGAAAAAGCGGAAAATCTAGCGAAATATAAGCCTTTTGAGAGTAGACTACAAAATGGAGTTTTTCCATTCATTGATGATTCTGGCAATTATTTTAGGGTAAGAATGATTATTAAATAACCGGAATTCTCTTAATCATGACAAAATGATGATAAAAGTGAGGAATAAAGAGAGAATTTGGATACATTTGATGAGGATTAATATCATTACTATTATCATTATTATATCATTATTTCATCATTTATTATTATTATTATTATTATTATTATTATTATTATTATTAGTCTTATACTTTAATTATTAGGATTATTGCCAAAATATTATATTATAAATGCTATTAATAACAATAATAAAAAATAATAATAATTTATAATTATAAGAACACTAATTGTTATAATATTGTTATTATATTATTAGGTTATCTATTATCATTATTATTATATATACTGGTAGTATGATTGTAAAAATAATTATTGTAAAGTAATAATTACAGTAACAACCGATGTTAATTACAAATACTGATATCAAATGATATTATAAAAACGTTATTATTGTTATTATTATTGTTATTACTAGTATAGTGTTAGTTGTTTTAGTATAAATGTAAGAATATATATTAATAATACGTAATTGCAATAAATAATGCTAATAATTACCAGAAATTATTAATGATGGACAACTAATAGATAAAAAGGAGAATAAGAGAATTGGATAACATTTGATGATTAGAATATTATTACTGTAATCATTATTATTATCATTATTATCATTATTATTATTATTGTTATTAATATTATTATTTTTATTATTATTATTATTATATTATTATTATTAGTTATATATTATTATTATATTATATTATTCTTTAATTATTAGTATTATTGCCAAAAAAAATATATTATAACTGTAATAATAACGATAAAATAATAATAATAAGTATAATTATAATTGATACAATTGTTATAATATTGTATTAATATTATTATTGTTATTATTTCCTATCATTTATGGTAGTTATAAGTGTAAAAAAAATTATTGTAACAGTAATAATGACAGTAATAACGATATTAATCTGAAAATAAAGATATAAATGAATTATTATAAAAACGTTATCTATGTGTTATGATTATGTTTATACTATTAATTATTGTAGTTGTTATTAGTATAAAGGTAAAAAACATATATATTATAACTGCAGTTAATTGCAATAATATAGAATAATAATTCCCAGAATCTATTAATGATGCCCAATATATGATAAAAGGTGAGAATAAAGGAGAATTTGCATCAATAACAATTTGATGATTATGATATTAGTACTATAATCATTAAGTGATTATCATTTTATCATATTATGATGATGTTATCTAATATGATTATTATATTACTTATTATATTATATATTATTATTATATAGATTAGTTATTATTATTATTATTACATTTATTATTAGTATTATTTCAAAAAATATATTAACCGTAATAATAACGATGATAATTAATAATATAAAGTATTTAATATAATAATACTAATTGTTATAATATTGTTATTAAATTAATTATTGTTATTATTATTCATTATTTTTTTAGTGGTAGTATAATTGTAAAAATACTTATTGTAACAGTAATAATTAGAGTAAAGATAAAAACGATATTAATTAAAAATAATGATATAAATGATTAATTAAAAAACGTTATTATGTATTATTATTGGTTATTACTATTATTATTGTAGTTGTTATTAGTATAGATGTAAAAAATACATATTATACTGCAATAATTGCAATAATAATGATAATAATATCAATAATGATGATAATAATTGCAATAATGATGATAATGATGATGATAATGATGATAATGATGATAATGATGATGATAATGATAATAATAATGATAATTGTCACGTATAAATATAAAAAAGGTAAAAAGAAAAAAAATCCCAAAAGGTCGAAAAAAGCGGCAAAATCTAGCGAAAATAGCCTTTTGAGAAGTAGAAGCCAAAATGACGTTTTTTCCAGTCATTTGATGATCTGGCACTATTAGGGTAATAATGATAATAATTACCAGAATTCTATTAATCATGACAATAATGATGATAAAGGTGAGAATAAAAAGAATTTGGATAACATTTAATGATTATTAATACTTTATTATTATTATTATCTTAATTATTATTATAATAATAATAATAATTATTATTATTATTATTATTATGATTATATTATTATTATTCTCATTATTATTTTTATTACTTTACTTATTAAGTATTGTTGCCAAAAAACTATATTATAACTGTAATAATAACAATAATGCCTAATAATAAGTATAATTAAAAATAATACTAATTGTATAATATTGTATTAATATTACTTATTGTTATTTAGTATCCTTATTATTATTTTTTACTGGTAGTATCATGTAAAAAATAATTATTGTAACAGTAATAATTACAGTAATAACGATATCAATTAAAATAATGATATAAATGATTATTATAAAAACGTTATTATTGTTATTATTATTGTTATCACTATTATTATTGTAGTTGTTATTAGAATAGATGATAAATGATGATGATAACGATAATAATGTAACGTAATAATGATGATAATCATGATAATAATGATGATAATAACAGGAATGGTGTCCATATATGAATAAAAAAGGGTTAAAAGAACAAAATCCCAACAGTCGACACAGCGGCAAAATCTAGCGAAATATCGCCTTTTGAGAGTTAAAACTCCAAAATGACGTTTTTTCCCATTATTTGGATGATTCTTGAATATTGAGTAAATAATTATAATAATTACCAGAATTTCTATAATTATTGACAAAATGGTGATAAAAGTGAGAATAAAGAGAATTTGGATAACATTTGATGATTATTAATATGATTGACTATTATCATTAGTATATCCATTAGTATCAATTATTATTATTATTATTAGTAGTAGTAGTAGTAGTCGTAGTAGTAGTAGTAGTAGTAGTAGTATGATTACTATTTTTTTATTATTTTACTTTAAGTATTAGTATTGGTTGCCAAAAAAGTATATTCTAACTGTACCTAATAACAATACTAATAATAATAAGTATAATTATAATAATACTAATTGTTATAATATTGTTATTAATATTATTATTGTTATTATTATCATTATTATTATGTTTACGGGTAGTATAATTGTAAAAATAATTATTATAACAGTAAATAATTACAGTAATAACGATATAATTAACAATAATTCTATAGATAATTCTTATCAAAAGTTATTATTGTATTATTATGGTTTTTTACTATTATGTTGTAGTTGTTTGTAAGGATAGATTTTAAAAACATATATTATAACTGCAACGAATTGCAATAATAAGGATAATATTGCAATAATGATGATAATAATTACAATTAATGATGATAATGATGATGATAAGATGATAAACGATGATAATGATGATGATAACGATAACTTAATGAGGATTAATCATGATAATAATGATGAAATAGACAAGGAATGTGTCCATCTATAATAAGAAAAGAAAAAATAAGAAAAAAACCCCAAAAGTAAAAAAAAAAAAAAAAACTTGAAAAATGCGGCAAAATCTAGCGAAATATAGCCTTTTGAGAGTACACTCCAAAATAAC
>NW_023640384.1:0-7500 GCF_015228065.2 Penaeus monodon | reverse complement strand
GGCCCTGCTATGCCCTCGCCACTCTCTTTAACCTTCCCTCTCCTTTCTTTTCTCTTTCACATCTTATTCCTCTCAGTGAAAAGAGGCATGGCTTAGGTTCAGACAGTTTAAAGACAGGCTGATGTAAAGACTAGCAATATGGCAGGCAGGGAGGCTAAGAATTAGGCCAACATGCAAGGAATGAAGCAAGTAAATGGCTGTCATGCAAGCAATCAGGCAGAAGGGAAAGCAGGAAAGGCAGGCAGGCTGATTGGCAGACTGGCAGGCTGGTTGGGTGGCAAATAAGCAGGCTGGCAAGCAGGCAGGCAGATAGGCAAAATAACAGGCGGGGGGGCCCCAAAAAAAAAACCCGGTAGATAGGCGGGTAGAAAAGGCGGGCAAGCAGGCAGGTAGATAGGCCCAGGCATGAGGTTTGGGCGGGCTGGCGGCTGGTGGAACTGGGGCTGGGGATGCAGGCAGGCAGGCAAGCAGGCAAGCAAAAGAAAAGAAAGCAAGGCAAGAAAAGCAAGCAAGCAGACAGACAGACAGACAGACGGGACAGCCCCGGGCAGACAGACAGACGGGACAACGGGACAGACGGGCGGGGACAGACAGACAGACAGGAAGGCGGGGCCTGGGTGGCTAGCTGAAAAACTAGGCGGGGAAATGCAGACGGGGCAGGCAGGCAGGCAGGCAGGAAAGGCAGGCGGGGCAGGCAGGCAGGCAGGCGGGCAGGCGGGGCGGGCCCAGGCGGAAAGGCAGGCAGGCGGGCAGGCAGGGGGGGAAAGGGGGAAAAACAGACAGGCAGGCAAGTGGGAAAAATCAGAAAAGACGGGGACAGGCAAACAGACGGGAAAAAGGAAGGGTTAATTTAATAGGGAAGACAAAAAGTATTGACATGGGATTTGCTTTATGTACATAACTTTTTTCCCCCAATAAAACAGTTTTTTACAACATTTTATACATTGTTTGCTGTTTTTATAGTTTCTACTGAGACCTTTCCCTTTATAATACACTTCAAAATAAATTACTGTACATGGAAAAAGCACCCAAAAGATTTTAAAAATATTTTAAATTTTATTTATATATATATATATAAATTTTTTATATATGTATATATGTATATATTATATTATATTTTAAAATCCTATATATATTTTAATATATATATTATATAAAATATATATATATATATATATATATTATATTATATAAACATATTAATATACATTAATTTCATATTTTATATTAATATATAATTTTATATATATATATAATATATATATATTTTATATATATATATATATAATATATTTTTATATAATAAACACAATAAAATATATATATATATATATATAAAATAAAAAATTTAATTTTATTTTATATATATATTATATATATATATATTATATACACATATACCTTAAACATTAAAATATTATATATATATATTTTATTTTATATATATTATATATTATATATATATATACAACATACATAAAATACATACATACATACATACTACATACATAAAATCATACATACATAAAATACATACATACCCAACCCCCCCTACCTACATACCCTACATAAAATACATATATAAATTTTATATATAATTTTATATATATATATTTAAAAATATTTTTTTATCATACATTATTTTATATATTTTACGAATATATATTTTAAATATAATATATATATATTATATTTTATTTTAATATATATAATTTTATATAAAAATTTTTTATATATTTTATATATAATATAACGTTTTTATATATATATATGTTATGTATGATATATTTTAATATATATAAATATATAATAATATATTTATTTTATGTATGTATGTATGTATGTATGTAAAAATTTTTATGTATGTATAGTATGTATGGATGTTGTATGTATGTATGTTTTGTATGTATGTAAAGTATGTATTTTTATGTATTTAGTTTTATATATAATATATATATATATATATATATAAAATATATTTTTATTTAATTTTTAAAAATATATTAAAAATATTATTTTATGTATATTTTTTTTATAAATTATATATATAATAATAATTTTATTTTAAAAATATTATATAAAATTTTATATATTTTATTAAAATATATTTTAATATATAAACTATAAAAAAATTTTTTATAATATATTATATTATATATATAATATAAAATTAAAATAAAATATATAAGTATACTTATTTATATTAATTTTATATATATATATATTAATATATATATAAACCTTTTTATACATATATATATAAATATATATATATATATATAATATATTTATAATATATTTATATCTTGGTGCTTATCCATGTACAGTAACTATTTATGAAGTGTATTATAAAGGGCAGGTCTCAGTAGCACTATAATACAGCTAACAATGTATAAAATGTTGTGGGAACTGTATTATTGAGGGAAAAGTTATGTACATAATGCAAGTCCATGTCAATACTTATGTCTTCATATTAACTTAACATTCCTTTCCAGTCTGTTTGCCTGTCTGTCTGTCTGATTTCCTACTTGCCTGCCTGTCTGTTGTCTCCTTTCCTGCCTGCCTGCCTGCCTGCCTGCCTGCCTGCCTGCCTGCCTGCCTGCCTGCCTGCCTGCCTGCCTGCCTGCCTGCCTGCCTGCCTGCCTGCCTGCCTGCCTGCCTGCCTGCCTGCCTGCCTGCCTGTCTGCATCCCAGCCTAGTTGTCAGCTAGCCACCCAGCCTGCCTTCCTGTCTGTCTGTCTGTCTGTCTGTCTGTCTGTCTGTCTGTCTGTCTGTCTGTCTGTCTGTCTGTCTGTCTGTCTGTCTGTCTGCTTGCTTGCTTGCTTGCTTGCTTGCTTGCTTGCTTGCTTGCCTGCTTGCCTGCCTGCCTGCATCCCAGCCTAGTTACCAGCCAGCCAGCCAGCCAGCAAGCCTGCATGCCTGCCTATCTACCTGCCTGCTTGCCAGCCTGTCTATCTGCCTATCTGCCTGCCTGCTTGCCAGCCTGCTTATTTGCCACCCAACCAGCCTGCCAGTCTGCCAATCAGCCTGCCTGCCTTTCCTGCTTTCCCTTCTGCCTGATTGCTTGCATGACAGCCATTTACTTGCTTCATTCCTTGCATGTTGGCCTAATTCTTAGCCTCCCTGCCTGCCATATTGCTAGTCTTTACATCAGCCTGTCTTTAAACTGTCTGAACCTAAGCCATGCCTCTTTTCACTGAGAGGAATAAGATGTGAAAGAGAAAAGAAAGGAGAGGGAAGGTTAAAGAGAGTGGCGAGGGCATAGCAGGGCCGGATTTAGGAGTGGGCAAACCAGGAAAATCTGACCAGGAGCCTCCACATGAAGGAGTAAAAGGGAAATGTTCACATTGAATCAGCATCCACATGCCTATACCTAGCCCAGGGACACAGATAATATTTTTTAGTATTTCTTTTATTTTCCTTATGTCGGTTACAATCGACCAAATCTTTCAAGTTGAGACGAAAGTAAAGAAGGAAGATAACAGCAGAAAATTATTAAATGGTTTTGCTTTCTTAACCTAAAGAACATATCATCTACGCTTGTGGAAACATGCACAGCAAAAAATACCAAAAATTTGCAACTTGCAATTATTCTCTTACATAAAATATTTAATAAAAAAGGGATACAAGCACTAGCAAATACAAACAATCAAATGTTTAGATTCAGAAGAAGAAAATTTAATCATGCTTTTGAATCAAAATAAAATATAATATTGACTCATGATCCCCATAACAACTTTGTTTAAATGTGTATATGTGTGACATTACAAGAATTGTTATGCTTTTTTTCCTAACCTACAACACTTCTCCTATTACATATCCAAAACAACTGTAATAATAATAATTATTTATTATTATAATAATAAGGGTAATAAACAATAAAGATAGTAGTAACAATAATAATAAATAATAAAAAATTTAAATAATAATAATAAAAATAATAATAAAAATAATAATAAAAATAATAATAATAAATAATAATAAAAAAAAATAATAATAATAATAAATAATAATAATAAAAATAATAAAATAATAATAATAACAATAATCAAAAGATAAATATCTATGAATCTATAGAACAGTACTCAATAATACATTTATCAGTTAGGAGTTCATTCAAGTTTTCTCTGAACTTGGCCAATAATGTCAAGGCAAAACTCAGATAATGAATAGACAATTACTTATAGTACTTTAATCATTTAAGTTCATTCTTAAAATTGTAAATGAATAATTAGGCAACAAATATTCAAATCCAAAATAACAGCACACAATCAAATGCAAAAAAGTCCTGTTTTAAATTGCCTAATCAAAATCCTACTCAACTTTCAAAAATTCCATTACAAATTCTAATATATCTTTTACGACTTAGCAAAAAAAAATCAAACACATAACAAATGAGGGGAAAAATTTGAAAAAAATGAACTAAAAAAAAAATATTTAAAGGTAGCATGCATATGAATATAGTACAAAAATACATACATATGTACACACTAATATTAATACCTTATTACTATTACCATGTATATATTATATATAAAAAAATAAATTTAATATATATATATCATATAATCAAAAAACAATATATATATAAAATACATATTGTAAATTTATATAAAAAATATAATAAAATTAATATAAAATATTAAATATATTTATAATATAATAATATATAAAATTTACAAAAATAATGCATATAACATATAAATGATGTATATAATATTTTATATATATATATAATTTATATATATATAATATAATAATTATAATATATATAATATATTATATATATATATTATATATATGTAGATATATGTAGATTACTATAAGTATATTAAGTGTATGTTATGTATATGTATATGATTGTATATGTATTATGTATGTAAATATCATATCCCTATTATTTTATATTCAATATATTTCATATTTTTTAATATTTACATTTTATCATGTATAAATGTATATGCATAAAATTTTATATATAATATAATTTTATATAATATATATTATATTATATTATATAAATTATTTATATTAATATAATATGATTTGTATATTATGTAGATTATTTTTATGTATGTAGTATGTATGTATTTATGTATGTTGTATTTTTGTATGTATGTATGTTTTTTTTTTTGTATGTATGTATGTATATATATATATATAGTATATATATATATATATATATATATTATATTACTATGATTATTAATAGTATATATATATATATAATATATAATATAATATATTATATATAATATGTATATAGTATATATTATATAAATATGTATATTATAGATATATATATATATATTACATAGTGTATATATATACTATATATATATTAATATATATATATATATATAATATAAATATATATATATAATAGTATATATATAATATATATATATATATATATATATGTAATGTGTGGGTGTGTGTGTGTGTGTTGTGTGTGTGTGTGTGTGTGTGTGTGGGTGTGTGTGTGTGTGTGTGTGTGTGTGTGTGGGGTGTTGTGAGTGGGTGATGGTGTATGTGTGTGTGATGTGTGTGTGTAGGTGTGTTGGGTAGGTGTGTGGTGTAGGTGGTGTGTGTGTGTAGGGGGTTTGTGTGTTGTAGGTGGTGTTTTGTGTGTAGTAGGTGTGTGTTGTGTAGGTGTGTGTGGTGTGTTGTGTTGGGTGTGTGTGTGTGTGGTGTGGTGTGTGTGGTGTGTGTGTGTTGGTGTGTGTGTGTGTATGTGTGTGTATATAGGTGTGTGTGTGTGTAGGTGTGTTGTGGGTGTGTGGTAGGTGTGTGTGTAGGTGGTGTGTAGGATGTGTAGGTGTGTGGTAGGTTTTGTGCGGTGGTGTGTGTGTGGGGTGTGGGTGTGTAGGTGTGGGGTGTGTGTGTAGGTGTGTGGTGTGTGGTGGTAGGTTTGTGGTGTTGTGTGGTGTAGGTGTAGGTGTAGGTGTGTGTAGGTGTAGGTGTGGGTGTGGTGTAGGTGTGTGTGTGTAGGTTGTAGGTGTGGGTTGTGTGTGTGGTGGGGGTGTGTGTTTGTGTGGGTGGGTGGTGTGTGTGGTGTGTTGGGTGTGTGTAGGTGTGTGTTGGTGTGTGTGTAGGGTGTGTGTAGGTGCGTGGGTGCGTGCGTGGGGTGGTGCGGTGAAAATTGAGTTTTTGTGGTGTGTGTGTTTTTTGTGTGTTGTGTGTGTGTGTGAGTGTGTGTGTGTGGGGTTGTGTGTGTGTGTGTGTGTGTGTGTGTGGTGTGTGTGGGGGTGTGTGTGGTGGTGTGTGTGTGTGTGTGTTTTGTCTATAAAATATAAAATTATATAAATATAAAAATATATATAATATAAAATATTATATATAATTACTTATTATCCCAAATGTATATTAATATATAAAAAGAAATAAATTTTAAAAAACCCTAGAGGCAGGAAAACACTTTTTGAGACTTTTTATAGCGGTGATACGCGGTTAGTGTGACCGACCGCTCTACGCCCACCCCGGGGACACAGCCAGATGGCTTGCGGGAAAACGCCAAAGGACACCAAAGGCACGACCTGATGCACAGATTGGTATAGAAACGGACACTTCGAGACGACGTGAGGTAAATGGGTATGCTAGACAAAGGCAGTCAACACTTGCCCTTTCATTTTTTTAAGGGTTGCCTAGTGCCCGCCATAAGGAATAAATGGTTGGGGAGGGATGGGTTTAATAATTATTATCAGCTCATTAAAAAATTTATAAGCATCATCATAATTAGTTTGGAAATTAACAAACCCTAATCTTTTCACTACACCAAACATCCTCATTCAAATCATAACATTTAAGCATTGTCATTCCCCTTCATATAATAATCAATATTCATCAAACAAGCAGGATTGTTAGAATTTTTCAATTATGAAAAAAATCTCATACCCTTATCAGCATTTTCACTTGGGGTTTTTTTAACAATAACCAAAACCTAAATCAAGTACTACCCTGAAAGATTCATTCAGAGCACGCAAATCACCCAACACTAAGCATACGCATATTACCATTTATTTATACTGTAAGTTTAAAAAAAGCGGAAATGAAAGGGTTAAGGGAATTTCTTTTATAGTATGAGATAAGATAATGCAAATTGTCAGGGAAAGCAATAATTCACCAAATTTTGTGTAGCCTGTGAAAGTTGGGGAGAGTGGCTTCATTCCTTACCACAATGTTTATTCTTAATTCTTAACTTTAAAAGCTGAGAGCTTTTAAGAAACAAACACCTCTAAGTATAACTGCGGTAGATATTCTTAGGATGCATCTTTACTAAAACAAAATAAATATCTCTAGTTAATAATGTTCTATTCTTGTATTATTACTTATCAGCTATAAAGGTGGACAGACAGATTATATTCATACATAATGCACAATGCCCTGAAAACTGCATAAAAGTGAAAAAGAGTTACATTCCTTCTATGTGCTGGATCACATGTGTATGGTCAAACTAAAAAAAAAAGTAGATGTGAATATTTATCTTTTTTTTTAACCTTT
>NW_023640383.1:0-11373 GCF_015228065.2 Penaeus monodon | reverse complement strand
TTATCATTATTATTATTTTTACTGGTAGTATAATTGTAAAAATAATCATTATAACAGTAATAATTACAGTATAACGTATTATTAAAATAATGATATAAATAATGATTATAAAAAACGTTATTATTGTTATTATTATTGTTATTACTATATTTTGTAGTTGTATATATATATGTAAAATTATATTATAACTGCAATAATTTGCAATAATATGATTAATTATTGCATAATGATGTAATAATTGCAATAATGATATAATGATAATATAAGATTATAACGAATAATAAATAATGATATAAATAATAATGATGATAAATATATAATATGATGTATAATATGATTTGTGTTCCATATATATAAAATAGGTAAAAGAAAAAAATATCATAATGAAAATGCAAAATCAGGAAATATTGCCTTAATGAGAGTATGACTCCAAAATGACGATTATTTTCATATTTGATATTCATGGATAATATAGTAATAATGAATAATTACTGAATTTATTAATCATGTAAATAATGTGAAAAAGTGAATAAGAATATATAAAATAGTTAAAGTATTAATTACTATTATCATTAATTATTATCGATATTATTCATTATAGATAATTCTAATTATTATTATTATTATTTATATTTGGCATATTATTAGGTTAATTATTAATATATTATTATTATTCTATTATTATTAATTAATTGCCAAAAAATAATATATAACTGTAATAAAAAATAATAATATATATATATAATAATACAATTTTATAATATTGTTATTATCATATTATTATTTTATTAATTATCATTATTTTATTTTTTACTGGTAGTTATTAATTGTATATAATATTATACATTAATATATATTATAAAAATAATTAAAATAATGATAAAATAAGTTATAAAAAGTATTATTTTATATATTTACAATTTTATTATTTATTTATATTATTATTAATAAATATTATATTATTACTAATAATTGAAAAAATAATAATAATAATAATTCATAATAATATATAAAAATAATGATATAATATGATAATGAATATAATGATATAATATGATGACTATGATATATATTGATATCATATGATTAATAATGATATAATAACGGAATGATGCAATAATAATAATAAAATAAAGGAAAAATAAAAAATCCATAATGAAAAAGGAAAATGATGCGAATATACGTTTTAGAGATATCAAAATGATTTTTTCCATTATTTAAATGATTTTGAAATATTAAGGTAAATAATGATAATCAAAATTAATGAAATATAAATAATATGATTAAAGTGAGAATAAAAGATTTGGCATACATTTGATGTTTTAGTATTATATATAATATATTATATTTCATTATTATCATTAATATCATTATTATCACGAGATTATTATTATTATATATCGTATATTATAGTATTATGATATTATTATTATTCATTTATATTATTATTATTATTACTTTAATTATAGTATTATGCCCAAAAAAAATATTATTATAACTGTAATAATAAACAATAATAATAATAATAATTATACTTATAATAATACGAATTGTATAATATCGTATAAATTCATATTGATATATTATCATTATGATTATTTTACTGGTAGTCATAATTGTAAAAATAATCATTATAACAGTAAATAATTACAGTAAAACGATAGTAATAAAAATAAATGATTATAAATAATGATCATAAAAACGTGATTTATTGTTTAATTATTATTGTCAGTATATTAATTATGTAGTTGTTATTATCATAGATGTAAAAATATATATCATAACTGCAATAACTGGCAATAATAATGATTTAAAATTGCATAATGATTGATAATAATTGCAATAATGAGATAATGATGATTGATAATGATGATAATGATGATTGATTCAACGATGAAATAATGATGATAAATTTCATGATAATAATGATGTAAAACAGGAATGGTGTCCATATATAATAAAACAAAGGTAACAGAAAAAAAAATCCCAAAAGTCGAAAAAAGGGCAAAACTCTAGCGAAATATAGCCTTTTGAGAGTAGCCTCCAAAAATGGGAAGTTTTTTCCATTCATTTGATGAATTTGGCCAATTCTTAGGGTAATAACGATAATAATACCTGAATTCTATAATCATGATCTCTCCTCTCAATAAGATGATAAAAGTGAGAATAAAGAGAATCTGGATTAAACATTTGAGGATTATTGTATTATTCTATTCTCTTTATATTATCCATTATTATCATGATTATGCATTATTATCATTCCTTATTATTATAGTATTAGGTAGTATAATTATTAGTATAATCATTATTATTATTATTATTCTTATTTATTTATTATTATGATTACTTTATATTAAGATATTGCAAAAATATAATTATTAAAACTGTTAATAATAACAATAATAACAATAATAAGAAGTATAATTATAATAATACGAATTGTTATAATCTTGGCTTAAATTAATGATTGGTAATGATTATCATTATATTATTTTTATATGGTAGTATAATGTAAAAATAATCATTATAACATAATATCTACAGTAATAAACAATATAATTAAAAGAATGCATAAAATAAGGAGTATAAAACGTTATTATTGTTATTATTATTGTTATTACATTAATGGGAGTTGTATTAGTATAGAGTAAAAATAATATATTTATAACGACAATAATTAATTGCAATAATAATGATAATCTTGCAATAATGGATGATATAATTGCAATACGATGATAAATGATGATGCATAATGATGATAATGATGATAATGACTGATGATAACGAAATAATGATTGATAATCTGATTTAATATGATGATCATAACAGGAATGTGTGTCAAATATAGAATAAAAAAAAAGGTAAAAAGAAAAAAAATCCCAAAAGTCGAAAAAGCGCAAAATCTAGCGAAATATAGCCTTTTTGAGAGTAGGACTCCAAAACGACGTTTTTTCCATCATTGATGATTCTGGCAAATTAGGGTAATAATGATAATAATTTACCTGAATCTACTAATCATGACAATAATGATGATAAATTGAGAATAGAATAAAGAGAATCTTAATAAAATTTGATGATTATTAGTATTTATCGACTATAAATTTCATATTATCATATATCTATTATTATCATTAGTATCATTATTATTATTACTATTATATTCTTATATTATTATTATTACTATTATATGATTATTATTTTTCTATTATTGTTATTATTATTGAATTCTTAGTATTTAGTGCCAAAAAATATATTAAACCGAAAATAACAATAAATAATAATAAGTTAATTATATAATACAAATTGTTATAATATTGTTATTAATAATCATATTGGTAGTACTTATCATTATTATATTGTTACTGGTAGTAGAATTGTAAAATAATTCATTATAACAGTACTAATTACAGTAATACCGATATTAATAAAACAATGATATAAATAAATGATTATAAAAACGTTATTATTGTGATTATCTTGGTATACTATTATTATTGTAGTTGTATTAGTATAGATGTAAAAATATATATATAATGCAATAATTGCAATAATAATGATTTAATTATTGCAATAACGATGATCATAATTGAAATAATGATGATAATGATGATTATAATGATGATAATGAGATAATGATGATGATAACGAGTAATAATGATGATAATAATGATAATAATGATGATAATAACAGGGAATTGTGTCCCAATATAATAAAAAAAAAGGTAAAAGAAAAAAAAAAATCCCAAAAGTCGAAAAAAAGCGGCAAATCTAGCGAAATGAGCCTTTGAGAGTAGACTCCAAAATGACGTTTTTCCACTCATTTTGAGATCTGTCAATTATTAGGTTAATAATGATAATAATACCGGAATTCTAATTAATCAGGGACAATAATGATGATAAATGAGAATAAAGAGAATCTGGATAACATTGATGATATAGGATTATTACTATTATCATTGATTATTATCATTATTATCATTATTATCAGTATTATCATTTGTATTTAATATTATGATAATTATTATTTATGATATTATTATATATTATATGATTATTATTAATATTATATTGGTTTTTGATTTTTATAAATTAAAAAAAAATTTGTACCTTAATTATAGTATACTTGCCAAAAAAATATCATAACTGTAAAAAAACAATACTATAATAATAAGTATATTATAAGTAATACGGAATGTTACAATATTGTTATTATACCTTATGTTATTATTATCATATTAATTTTTACTGGTAGTATAATTGTAAAAAATAATCCTTATAACAGTAATAATACAGTAAATACACGATATTAATTAAAATAATGATATAAATAATGATTATAAAAACGTCTAATTATGTTATTAATGTTATTTACTAAGTATGTAGTTGTATTAGTATAGATTAAAAAATATATATTATAACCGCTAAATAATTGCCATAATAATGAGAATATTGCCAATAATGATGATAATAATTGCAAATCAATGATGATAATGATGATGATAATGATGATAATGATGATAATGATGATGATAACGAGAATAAGATGATAATCATTGATACTAATGTGATAATAACAGGAATTGTGTTATATATAATAAAAAAAAAGGTAAAGAAAAAAAATCCCAAAAATCGAAAAAAAAGCGGCAAAATTAGCGAAAATAGCCTTGAGAGTAGACCCCAAAATGACGTTTTTCCATCATTGATTGATTCTGGCAATTATTAGGGCGTAAAATGATAATAATTACATGAATCTATTAATCAGACAATAATGATGATCAAAGTGAGAATAAAAGAGAATCTGGATAACATTTGATGATATTAGTATATACTATTATCTTATTATTATCATTATTATCATGATTATCATTAATATCATTATTATTATTATTATATGATGATTATTCATTATTATTATATTATATTCTTATTATTCATTAGTATTATTATAGTATGTCATTTTACTTTAATCTATTATAGTATATTGCCAAAAAAATATATTATAACTGTAATATAACAATAATAATAAACTAAGTATAATTATAATAATACTGAATTGTTATAATATGTTATAAGTATCATATGTTAATATCATTATTATTATTTTACTGGAGTATAATGTAAAAATAATCATTATAAACAGAATAATCAAGTAATAAACGATATAATTAAAATAATGATAAAATAATGATTAAAAAACGTTATTATTGTTATTATTATTGTTATTACTATATATGTAGTTTTTATTAGTTATAGATGAAAAAATATATTATAACTGCAATAAGTGCATAATAAATGAATAATTATTGCAATAATGATGATCATAATTCGCAATCATGGATAATGATGATGATCATGAGGATACTGAGAGAATGATGATGAACGCTAATAATGAGATAATCATGATAATAATGATGACAATAAAACAGGAATTGTGTCCATATATAATAAAAAAAAGGTAAAAAAAACAAAATCCCAAAAAAGTCGAAAAGCGGCAAACTAGCAAGAAATATAGCCTTGAGGTAGACTCCAAATGACGTTTTTTCCATCATTCGATGATTCTGGGCAACATTAGGTAATAATGATATAATTACCTGAATTATAATCCCGAAATCAATGATGATAAAATGTGAGAATCAAGAGAATCTGGAGAACATTTTGATGATATTAGTATTATTTACTATTACATTATTATCTCATATAATCAGTATTACAGTTATTATCATTATTATTATTATTATATTATTATATTATTATTATTCATTTTATTATTACTAATTATATATTATTATTATTATTATTACTTTAATTATTAGTATTATTTGCCAAAAAATATATTATAACTGTAATAATAACAATAATAATAATAATAAGTATAATATAATAATACGAATGTTATAATATTGTTATTAATATCATTATTGTTATTATTCATATTATTTTTACGTTCGTATAAGTGTAAAAATAATCTATAACAGTAATAATTACCGTAATAACGATATTAATAAAATAATGATATAAATAATGCATATAAAAACGTTATTATGTTATATTATTGTTATTATATATTTGTAGTTGTTATTAGTAAGATGTAAAAATATTATATTATAACTGCAATAATTGCAATATAATGATACTTATTGCAAAATATGATGATAATATTGCATAATGGGATAATGATGATGATAATGATGATAATGATGATAAATGGATGATAAAACGATAATAATGATGAAATCATGATAATAATGATGGATAATAACAGAATTGTGTCCATATATAATTAAAAAAAAAAAGGTAAAAGAAAAAAAATCCCAAAAAGTCGAAAAAAGTCGGCAAAATCTAGCAAAGATAGCATTTTGAGAGTAGACTCAAAAATGACGTTTTTTTCCATTCATTTGAGATTCTGGCATTATTAGGGTAATATAATAATGATAATAAGTACCTGAATTCTATTAATCAGACAATAATGAGGATTAAAGTGAGAATAAAGAGAATCTGGATAACATTGAGTTGATTATTAGAATTATACTATTATCATTATATTACATATTATCATTATTCTCATGATATCATTATTATTAGTATTATTATTATATTATCATTATATTATTAGTATTATTATTATTAATTATGATTATTATATTCTTATTATTATATTAAATTATCTAGTATTCTTGCCAAAAAAATATTATAACGTAAAATAACAATAATAAATAATAATAAGTTATTAACTATAATAATACGAATGTTATAAATATGTTATTAATATAATTATTGTATTATTATTCATTATTATTATTTTTACTGGTAGTATAATGTAAAAATAATCATATAAAAGTAATAATTACAGTAATAACGATATTAATAAAAAGAATGATATAAAATAATGATTATAAAAACGTTATTATTGGATATTATTGTTATTACTATTTTTTTTAGTATTGTAGTGATTATTATAGATGTAAAAATAATATATAACTGCACTAATCGCAATACTAATGATAATTATGCAATATGATGATCAATAATTGCAATAATGGCTATATGGATGAGATAACTGATGATAATGATGTAATGATGATTTGAAACGATAATAATGATGATAATCATGATAATAATGATGGATAAATAACAGTAATTTGTCCATATATAATAAAAAAAACGGTTAAAAGAAAAAAAATCCAAAAGGCGAAAAAAGCGGCAAAAATCTAGCGAATATAGCCTTTGAGAGTAGACTCCAAAATGACGTTTTTCATCATTGATGATCTGGCAATATTAGGGTAATAATGATAATAATTACCTGAATTCTATTAATCATTGAAATATGATGATAAAAGTGGAGAATAAAGAGAATCTGGATAACCATTTGATGATTTATAGTTTATCATATTATCAACTATTATTATCATATTATCAATTATGTTTATAATCATTATTATCTATTATTATTATTATTATTATATTATTAATTATGATTATTTTTATTAGTATTATAGTATTATTATGATTACTTTAATTAGTAGTATTATTGCCAAAAAATATATTATAACTGTAATAATTAACAATAATAATAATAATAAGTATAATTTATAATAATACGAAGTTGTTATATCATTGGCTAATTCATATATATTGTATTATTATCAATTATTATTATTTTTTCACTGGTAGTATAATGTAAAAAAATCATTATAACAGTAATAATACAAGTAATAAACGATATAATTAAAATAATGATATAAATAATGATATAAAAATTATGATTGTGTATATATGTTATTACTATATTATTGTAGTTGTTATTATATAGATGTAAAAATATATACATAACTGCATAATTGCAATAATATGATAAATATGAAATAATGATGATATATGCAATAATGATGATAATGATGATATAATGCATGATAATGATGATGATAACGAAATAATGATGAAATCATGATAATAAATGAGGATAATAACAGGAATTGTCGCCATATATAATAAAAAAAAGGGTAAAAGAAAAAAAAATCCAAAGTCGAAAAAGCGGCAAAAATCTAGCGAAATATAGCCTTTGGCGAGACTTCCAAAATGAGTTTTCCATTCATTTGATGATTCTGGCAATTATTAGGTAATAATGATAAAACTTACCTGAATCTTAATCATGCCAATAATGATGATATAAAGTGACAGAAATAAAGAGAATTCGTGATTAACATTGATGATAGTAGTATTATTACTATTTATAATTATTATTATCATTATTATCTATGATTATATTACTATCATTATTATTATCATTATATGATTTATTATAATAATATATTATTATTATTATTATTATCTATTATTATGATTATATTATTATTATTATACTTTATTTTAGTATTATTGCAAAAAAATATTATAACTTAATAATAAAATAAATAATAATAAGTTAAATTAGAATAATTACGACTTGTTATAATATTGTTTTAATATCAGTAGTGGATATTATCATTATTATTATTTTTACTGGTAGTTAAGTTGTAAAAAATAATCATTATAACCAGTTAATAATAACGTATAACGATACTAATTTAAAATAATGATATAAAATAATGATTATAAAAAACGTTTATTGTTATTATTATGTTATTTACTATTATATTGTAGTTGTTATTAGTATAGATGTAAAAATATCAGATATAACGGCAATAATGCAATAAATAATGAGAATATGCACTAATGATGATAATAATTGCAATTAATAGAAATATGATGAAATGATGATAATGATGATAAGATGATGATAACGATAATAATGATGATAATCATGATAATAATGATGATAATAACAGGAATTGTGCCCATATTATAATAAAAAAAAAAAGGTAAGAGAAAAAAAATCCAAAAAGCCCCTGATAAAGCGGCAAAAGCTAGCGAAATATAGCTTTTGAGAGTAGACTCCAAAATGACGTTTCCTCATTGATGATTCTGGCATCTATTAGGGTATAATGATAATAATACCTGAATTCTATAATCATGACATAATGATGATAAAAATTGAGAATAAAGAGAATTGGATAACATTTGATGGTTAGTAGGATTATTACTATTACATATTATTATCTATTTTATAATTATCATCAGTATTAGCATTATGATTATATTATATTATATATGATTATATTTTTATTATTATCATTATTATGATGATTATTATTATTACTTAATATGAGTATCTATTGCCCAAAAAATAGCATATAAAGTAAAATAATCAATATAAATAAAATAATAAGAATAATTATAAAATACAAATTGTATATAAGTATTGTTATAATATCATTATTGTTATGTATCAGTATTATATTTTTTACTGGTAGTATAATGTAAAAATATCATTAAACAGTAATAATACAGTAATAACGATCAATTAATAACATAAGGATATAAATAATGATTATAAAAACGTGTTATGTTATTATTATTGTTATTACTATTATTATGGGTTGTATAGTATAGATGTAAAAAATAATTATAACTGCCAATACTGCAATAATAATGATAATTATGCAATAATGCTGATTAATAATGCAATAATGAGGATAATGATGATGATAACTGATGATAATGAGATAATGATGATGATAACGATAATAATGATGATATCATGATAATAATGATGATAATAACAGGAATGTGTCATATATAATAAAAAAAGGTAAAAGAAAAATAATCACCCAAAAGTCGAAAAAGAGGAAAATCTGCGAATATAGCCTTTGAGAGTAAGACTTCCAAAATGACGTTCCACATTGATGATTCTGGCAATTATTAGGTCAATAAGATAAAATTACCGAATTCTATAATCATGACAATATGATGATAAAAGTGAGAAAAGAGATTTGATAACATTTGATGATTATTAGTATATATATTATCATTATAATATATCATTATTATCATATATCATGATTACATAATTATATTAATTATTTATATATTATTATTATTATTATTATTATATTATTATATTATATTATTATCATTATTACTTTAATATTAGATTATTCCAAAAATATATTATAACTGTAATATAACAATAATAATTAATAATAACTTAATTATAATAATACCAAGAAATATGTATTAATCATTATGTTAATAATAATCATATTATATTTTACTGGTAATAATTGTAAAATATCATTATAACATAATAATTACATTAATAACGATATAATTAAAATATGATATAAATAATGTTAATAAAAACGTTAATATTGTTAATATACATTTATACTATTTTTAAAATAGTTGTTATTAGTATAGATGTAAAAATATATATTATTATTGCAATAATGCTATATAATGATAATTATTGCAATAATGATGATATAAATTGCAATAATGATATAATGATGATAATGATGATAATGATGATAATGGATTGATAACGAATAATGATGATATCATGATAATAATGATGATAATACAGGAATGGCCATATATAATAAAAAAAGGTAAAAGAAAAAAAATCCAAAAGTCGAAAAGCGCAAATATAGCGAAAACAGCTTTTGAGATAAGAAACCCAAAAGGACTGTTTCATCATTTGATGATCTGCAATTATTAGGTAATAATATAATAATTACCTGATTCTATTAATCATGACAATATGATGTAAAAGTGAGAATAAAGAGAATCTGGATACATTGATGATATTAGATATATTATATTATCATTATATTATCATTATTATCATATTATCCATTATTATCATTATTATTATTATTATTATATTATTAGATTATATTATTATTATATTATTATATTATATTATTATTATTACTTATTATTAGTATTATTGCAAAAAATATTATTATAACTGTAATAATAACAATATCAAAAATAAGTATAATTAACAATAACAATGTATAATATTGTATTTAATATCATATTGTTATAATTATTTATTAATTATTTTTACTGGTAGTATATTGTAAAATAATCATTTAACGTAATAATTCAGTAATAACGAATTAATTAAAAAATGATAAAATAAGATATAAAAACGTATATTGTTATATATGTTATACTAATTATTATTGTAGTTGTTATTACGTATAGTGTAAAAATTATATTATAACTGCAATAATGCATAATAATGATAATTAATTGCAATAATGATGATAATAATTGCAATAATGATGATAATGATGAGATAATGATGATAAGATGATATGATGATGATAACGATATAATGATGATAATCATGATAATAATGATGATAATCAAGAATTGTGTCCATATATAATAAAAAAAAGGTTCCTAAAAAAAAAATCCAAAGTCGAAAAAAGCGGCAAAATCTAGCGAAATATACTTTGGGGAGTAGACTCCAAAATGACGTTT
>NW_023640382.1:10000-11373 GCF_015228065.2 Penaeus monodon | reverse complement strand
GCAGCGCCTCAAATCTCCCCGTCAGCCGCACAGGGGCGGCCCGCTCTCTGCCTCGTCAGCCGTGCATCTCCCCAGCCTCTCCTCGCCTCGCACCGCACCCAAGACCCGAGTGTGAAGGTTTGTCAGAAAATAATGGTGATCAATGCTTAGCTTTTCCTTATATTATTTTCTTTTTGTGCTCAATACTTAATCTCGACTTATTTAATTGTGCATTGAAGTTTTTTTTTGTATTCTGCGTTCAGTTGTCAGTATAGGTGTTCTTTTGCAGTTTATGAGTTGCGTAACTAGATTCTCACTCGTACGTATCTTGTATTACCGCCGCCTGAGGATGCTCTTCCCTCAGCGCCGCTCGCTCGCTCGCATTCTGTGACGCCGCCTGAAGACGGATTTCCTTCAGCGCCGCCCGTTCACGTAGTTCTGAAGCCCGAGAATATCGCAGTCTCGGCATACGTTAGCACTCATATAACTAGCAAATCTCGATACTGATATACACACCGCGTCACACAGTACTTGCGTCGTTTTTACGTTTCTCACGATATTTGATTATGATGGGGACCATCATTTAGAAACCAGGGAGATATGTAACCCAGCTTTACATATGTGATGTTGCTGAAATGTGTATGCCAATGTTATTCTATTTATCTGTTATATTCTACATGACTTGCGTAATCTTATGTATTGTCACATGCCTATATTCCCACACACACACACATACATATAAGTGTGTCCATTGCTTTACCTGTTTGTTCGTCTCTCGTTGCCACACTAGACATTCCAATGTTGTGTTGTCTATCCCCTTCCACAGAGCTATGCATTGTTGTAACAGTACCTTTCATCACCAATGATTGTCATATGTTAAGCACGTGATCTATGCCCATCTTTAGACCACTGTAGGAGATGACAGGCAGACTCCCTGCGGGGAGCCAAGGAGCAACACCTCGCTCCTTGGCGCAGCCGTACTCCATCATAATATATAATAAAAGGAGTCATTACATCTTGGTCGTCTACCTTACACCCTAAGCTCGCCACCTACCATACTCTTGTAGAGCCCATCATTCCGGCTCTTACAATATATATATATATATATATACATGTGTGTGTGTGTGTGTGTGTGTGTGTGTGTGTGTGTGTGTGTGTACATATATATGTAAATGTGTGTATGTATATATATATATATATATATATATATATATATATATATATATATATATATATATATATATATATTGTAAGGATGGTTGTTGGTCCGTAATGAGGAGCCCGACTTTAACCCCAGCCTCATGAAGCGAGCTGAAGCCTCTCGTGAAGCGAGAACGGCTTAGGGACACAAATAAGGGTCCCGTTCACTCCCCTGAACAACTTGATACAGATCC
>NW_023640381.1:25000-43374 GCF_015228065.2 Penaeus monodon | reverse complement strand
AAAAGATGCAATTTTGGGAAACCTAATGGTTCAATAACCTCACTTTGTCGAAAGGAAATGCTTCGGCTTCCAGATTTTTGAAGAAACTGTGGTTTTTTTGAAATGGCAATTCTTCTTTTTATATCCGGTAAATCATCATAGGGTTTTGTTAAAAGCTCCAGAAAAGTAACTTTTTTACATTTTCCACAATCTTCCCATTGTTGTAACATTTTTCATCATTTTTCATTGCCGGGTTATTTTTGAATCTTCGATCTTAGTTTTTTTGGCTTAAAAAACAAGCCAGCCTTTTCGTTTGCTTTCTAACTTTATCTATAGTTGTTGTAGTTCAGTGATACTGCTGGAAACCAAACTTACCCGGGCATCCCCCATTTTTAACTGTTTACAGCTAAAATGGAACAAAAAGGAACGATACCTAAAAAAAAATCTAAGATTTGCATATGTATTTTTTCTTCAGTGAATCGCAAATGAATGCAGCCTAAAAAACAATCTAATAGAGAAAGTCTAAAAATCGGACTTAGGAAAAACAAAAAAAAGCAAAGAAAATTTTTAAACAGTAGAGCTCAATTCGAACAGATACATGTACAGGCGAAGCGCGAGAGGTAGTAAAAAGTAGTTACCTAGGAAAACTCTACAAATACATCTATTTCATCTAAACTGAGCGCCTTCGGAAAAAAAAGTAGTATCTAAGGCTCTTGCCATTATGCTTAAAAAAAAAAGTTTTTAAAACCAATGCTCCTCCCATTATGACCTATGGATCAAAACATGTACTACAAAATTCCGGAGAAAAACTAAAGTGCCCAGACAGGATAAAGGTTCATCGGGGAATTACCTAAGGCTCTTCTGATCGCCATAAAAGTTAATCCTATTACAGATTAAAACAATTTCCCAAAGCGCATGTCTTTGGTACATTTATAATTTAATTTCTATGCCCCTTCCAACCATCTTTACTTTTGAGCTTAATTTAATCCCCGATTATGTCACGGTCCCTTATAAAATTCAAGGGGCCACTACTCTAGTTGCCTTTTTGAATATTTTTGGGGATAAATCAAAGGGCTTAAATTTCCATACATATTTTTATTCTGAAAATTAAATCATTTTTTGACATAATTGTCCAAAAATTTCCCAAAAATGAAAAAACTTCCACTGATGGTATAAAAAAAACAAGAAAAACTCACAAAGAAAATTTTAAATTCGAATTGCAGGGAAAGGGAAATTTTTATTTCCGGGTTTAAAAAAACAGAGAAGAAAGTAATATGGTTGAGTTACAAAAGGGGAAATTTCGGCATAAAATAACCCTGATTAAAAAAAAAAAAGATTTTGAGCTTTTGTTATTTCCTTAAAATGCAAATTTGCAAGTAAAATTTTCTATGGGGGGCCCCACGAAAAGCCCCTAAAAAAAACACTTTCAAAACCCCAAAACCTTCAACGCTGCAAAGAGCTGTCCGAGAAAAATTGTGCGTGAATTTAAAGTGAGTGTCTTTTTTAAAATTTCTGTCATTTTTAAAAAACTTTCCCTGTATGTCACCAGATACAGTAAAAAAAAAAAAAAAAAAAAAAAAGTGTTTGGAGTGGTTTTCCTTGACGAAAACTAAGCGACTTTCATTTATGGCAAAAGTGCGCAAATCGAAAATAAGGGAGATACAGGACAGAAAAGAGAGAATTCGACCTTTCATTCAGCCCCCTTCCATGTTTTCCTTGCGAGGCCCAAAACGAATGTGATGGTTAAATCATTACTGGATCTACCAAGTAGTCCTTGCACTGCTACGCACTTTTGAGAACGACTATTTTGTAATTATCTGTGTCCGTTATCTGAATTCAGTATGTAATGCGTTTCGTTTAGTTTTATTAGACTACATTTACGTGTTTAGTAAGTATTATGCTATTTTGTACAATAACCTTGTGCACATGCGCGTGCACAGGCCTGCAATGCCATTACAACGCCATGTTTCATTTGATTGCTGCGTCGATTCTGGGTCATTTTAAAAGCCATATTTTTGGGTATACAGGACATATAGACATTAGTCTCTATCACAACCTGATATTTGAACCCACGAAGTGCCCCAAATGTCGAAAAAAGTTATTAGAAACCAAACACCAAACGTTCGGTGTTTCGCTACATAAAGATATGTGGTTTTATCCTGGGGATCCAGGCAAGTAGAGGGAAGGTGGACAAAATCGAACACATTCACATACGTACATGAATGTGAAAGTATGTCAGTGACCGTGACATAATCAGTGACCTTGACGAAACCACAAACCGCAAACCGCAACCAATGTCCACACAACATAATCAAAACCCGGAAATCATTAAACCCACTTTCACATGTGCATTTTATGTTCGTACATGACGCATCATAAGAGAAATAATGAAAAAAATGATGTACTACAGACGAGTATCCCCTCCAACGCAGGGGACCGGTGACATAGATTAATGATCACAACCTTGTCGAGAGTGGAAAGCAGGTTAATGATCACGAGGCAAACCCCTAGACCATACTAAAGACGGTTTACGGCCCACCTTGCGGTTGAAAATGGTGCATCATAACGAAAGATGACCACTGAAAGTGATTAACTAATCAATACTCATAGCCAGTGATATACAGACGAGGATCTCCTCCAATGCAGGTTGACATAGATCAATGATCATTGCGTAATGACAACACCTTGTCGGAGTGAAAGCAGGTTAATGATCACGAGGTAACCACCAACCATAGCAAATGATGACTAACACGCACACCTTACAGTCCAAAATAGTACATCATAACAAAAAAGATGACCAAAATCCTAAACCGAAATCATTACCCGTAGCAATGCTACAGATGACTCACCCGCGGCTCCTCCCATCCACACCCAATATTCACCATGTTTAAAATTGTACCGAGATCGAGAATTGAATTCTGTTACAGACGAGGGAAAACCCTCTCTCCTAATGACTGAAACTGTCAAAATCAATAATAAATAGGTCACACAGGTCTTCTAATACCGATAATTTCTGCTCCTCTCTCACTGTACCAGAGATAAAATACAATTAAGTGTAAAAGGGTTATAAAAACTCGTTATGCAATATATGCTTTTATTTTTGATTGTATAAACACTATACAATGTGCTCGCACACACACACACACACACACACACACACACACACACACACACACACACACATTTTTTTTTCCCACCCTGCATATGATGCAGATGACAAGGAAAAATTCTAACCCGTGCCTGCATTACTATCACTGCATGCTGTCGAATCCTCATCGTCTTCTATTAAGTCAATGAAAGGATCAAGTCAGCATAAACGGAAGCGGTGCAGACGAGGAAAACTCTCCATTGTCTGATTACTACTGCATGCCAACAAACTCCTCTCACCGTGCGATGACCCGTTGCCAGATCGAAACCGTGCAAATGATGAGAATATATTGGATAGATCATCTTAAACCGGTGCAGCTCTTGGATGTTTGATAGGGCATTTGTCAGGACCATCTATGTAAGCGATAAGTTAGAGCTGTCTGGAAGATATTCTTTTGTCTCGTCGTATCCTCCTCTTAAATGACAGTCTGTCACCAGTGGATTACGGAACTTACCCGTTTTTCTCATCGCGGTGATATCTCCAGGTGGCGATCATTTATTATTTGCAGTGTACGTGGTTTCTCCATTGAAATATCTTCTTTTCTTCCTGCGTATTGTTACTCACTGTTCACATCACAAACGACTAAACAGGGCTTTAAATACCATTGACGGCATATTTCCATGCTGGCAACTATTGATATTGTTGGGCGGAGCGGAACACAAATAACAGGCTTAATTTTCTGTGTAAATGTAAATGCGATTAACCACTATTTCATATGTTTACAACCTTTCATGCTTATAAAACTATAAAGGTTAATTACCTAATAGATTGAAAAGTCGTGGTTTTATTCTATTTAGAGAGCATTAATAGGAATTTCCAAGGTATCTACACCTGGTCAAAGACGGTTTCCCCCCTCGTATTTACGCCTGAACACCTAAACAACCACCTCTTCTTGCTCAGCAGTAATGATGAAATAATCGCAAAGATTATAATCAGTATCTTTATTTTTTTTTTACAAATGCATAATATAACAAGGTGCAGACCTAATAAGAATAATTCAAATTTCGCAGAACGACTGATAAGCCTGCGACCTCCTCTCATATTTTAACGTGTTATACTAGCCGTTCTTACATCCCAAAGACATCTTCATATAAAATTAGTTTTTGAAAAGGATCATGAAATTCTTGTTTACTTTATTATGACTCTCAAGCTTACACAAACATACGCCCTAAGAGGCGATAACACAAATAACAGGCTTAATTTTCTGTGTAAATGTAAATGCGATAACCAATATTTCATACGTTTGAAATTTTAGACTTATACAACAGGTTATTTACCTAATAGATTGAATGACGCTGGTTTTATTCTATTTAGAGAGCATCTAATAGGTTTCAAGGTATCTACACCAGGTCAAGACGGGTTTCCCCTTCGTATTTACACCTGAACACCTAATTATCTACAACTAGCGTCACTACTTGCCCTATGTATAACTATTGTTTGAACTTGTAACTGACTTGACCAATGGCCGTTTTACAGATGATGATCACCCCCTCATACCAATACAATACCCGCGCAAGGGAAGAACCCACCCGCAGGACGATAGAAGTCGGCCAGTATGACCAAATTCAGGTGTTGACCCGAAACAGGTGATCCTTCCTTCCCTTCCTACCGCTCCTGTCCCACATTCCTCCATACCCCATTACAAACCAATAATAGTAGAAAAAGAAGCAAACAACAAATCACCAGTCACAAGTCCTGCTTAAGGGGATAATACAGCTCTGCACTGAAGTGTTACAGGTGAGTGATCACACCTATAGCTAATGAGCGTGACACGATCAATATGATAGCCCGATGTCAGTTGTCGCTGACGACCCCACCTCCATCATCACTCCCCTTCCTCCCCCATATGCCTTTATTATGACTCTCAAGCTTACACAAACACACGTCCTAAGAGGCGATAACACAAATAACAGGCTTAAAGTCTCTGTGTAAATGTAAATGCGATAACCAATATTTCATACTTTGCACGTTTCATACTTATAAAACTAACAGGTTAATTACCTAATAGACTGAAAAGACGCTGGTCTGATTCTATTTAGAGAGCCTGAATAGTGTTTTTCAAGGTATCTACACCAGGTCAAAGACGGGTTTCCCCTCACCTTTACGCCTGAACACCTAATTATCTACCAACTAGCGTCACCACCTGTCCCACGTGTTGACTCAGTTATGTTTTGCTAATTAACCTCAAGGGACAATGCGGTATATTTCCTAAAATGTTCCTGCCGCATTTCTCGATGTTTTACAATCTACAATGCAACTTAGGAAATATATTTAATTTTCCCTTAAGACCCATATGTATAACTATATACAGACGAGCGTATCCTTCCATAAGAGATCGCATAACAATACATCCTCCGTTTTATGATGATATCAACACAGAAAGTGGACTAGCTCTTCAGCAATTTACTCCCCCTCCTCGAAATTGTCTATAGTACCTGGCTACACGTATATAGGAAGAAAAAGAACGATGCAACGGTAACAAATATTGTTTGCGCATTCAGACACCACTTATTAAGTAATACATACATATATTTTCCTAAATCTTTTACAAAGAGAGAAAATATCTTTAAGTCGACACTGAATAAAACTTGCTACTTGACCTCTTCCACATTTTCTGAAGAACTTAATATACAAGCATGCCAAATGAAGAAAACATCCTTCACCTATAATTTTTCACTATGCCACTAGTTGCTGCAGTGACGAAAACTGTTAAGACCCATGTAAACTATTTCTATCTTCAAGAATCAAAAAAAGAAGGCTTTGATTAATTGTTAACACATTTTCCCCTTTTAGCACTTGACTCTTTATCAAAACCAAGAACTTTTATGAAATATGAAAAAAAAATTGGAGTAAAATAATATAACTTGTTTGCCCCTCATGATATAATGCTTTTATAATTGTTCGCATATTGGACAAAGACACACACAAATTAGCCTAAAGCAGGATTTTTGACCATGGGTACTTTTACCAGAGGGAGTAAATATACATGACACCCGTGATGCTGATAGATCTTAGCAGACAGCATGTGATTTTCCAACTGATGCGGGTTTTTTCTTTTCTTAAACCGAGTTATCAACAACTATATATTATATTTCTTAATCAAAACGTTCTTTGCAAAAAAAAAAAATAAAATAAAGGTGCTTTCTTGTTGTGTGTCTACATTAGATATTCTTGTTTTACATGGCAGTAAAGGGGTATATGACGAGCAACATACAGTCGAGGAGGTAAGTTATAGAGAAAGGGTTGAAAATCACAGTCCTAAAGGGGAAAAAGCCGCAACCGAAGCAATATTTTCAAAATGACAAGTAAAAAAGTGTTTGTTTAGGAGAAAAAATATTCGCATTACCTCATAATAAGGGAGGGAAAAGCTTCTTTTCATAACTTAGAGAAAGCAAAATGCCCTTTTTTCAAATACAAGGGTGATTATTGAAGTAAATGTATATGAACTGAGCAGTTTTTTCAGACTTGGGAAATATATGGTAAGTGTTAAAATGTTATAGCATTGCTATCATCTTTAACAAAAAGTCTTATTTATCTAAAGATGCCTTCCTAAACTCTGACAATGCTCCAGGCAATATCCAGATAACGGACGACCACAGACAGGTATCAGGGAATACCCCTGCTTGTCACGAGATAATGACTTCACCGACATAGTAAAACCATTAATGGACGTGCGAAGTGAGGAAGAGGCGAACAATAGAGCGACACCATGGAAGTACTTTTCTCGTCTCCTTTCGTGAAGAACTGCATAGTTAATGAATATCTACCATGGAAATCGCACCCCTTCAATCATTTGACCAAGGTAAACCCCCATGTTCTAGATAGCTAGAAAGTTTTAGAAATGTTCGCCTCGGTTGTTGATCTTCGTAGCACATCGTTCTTCACACCCACTCGTTCCGCTAGCTCACGGTCTGTCCTCCCTATCAAACATGCCATATCTTGTTGGCGAGGCCTCACCCTTCTCCTAAATCTGCTCCTCCTCCCCTCTCCCCTCGACTAAGCGCGATGCTGTATTTACCGCGAGGATGTAAAAAAATGGTGATTATAATCATAATTGGAGCTATAACATAACTTCACACAACACTAAATATGTATTGACATTGATTGACTTAGAACTGGTGATGCTTATAGCCATATCAAGCTTGGAGGTTCCTTGCGAAGAAAACATAAAATTTGATAAAACAGTAATATGTCTTTCATTAGTAGTATAAAATAGATAATTACTCGTATGACTGCAATACACAATCAACATAGTACAAACATTTGCCACGATAATTTGTCAGAATTTATAATTCCATCATTCATTCAAGTTTTGCTTCTCGCTTTCCTCGCAATATTTATTTTTTCCCATTCGCAGACAGAAATACGACGGTAACAGGACACAATTTGCTGTCTTCCGGGCATGTCACCTCTGTCGGAAGGAGCATTCAGATTCTGATAGAGGCTTATAAATATTAACAACCGCATCCGAGCCATTACATGCTAGTATTTTACCAAATTTCCTTATGTAAAAGTGTAATTTTTATTCTTAAATGACAAATAATGCTTACCAATGGTATCAATATATGTATTTTTGCATAAAAGTACCATCTAAACTTGTTATTAAAGAAGAAGTATACCCAATCCTCCGATACATTTTCCAGTGAGACAAGTACATACATCTGAGAATGCTGTACATTTTCCCACTAAATGTGCGACCGCCAATGGCACTCCTCACAATGTGGTGCACTTTTAGCTGTCATCAGTAACCGATTTTCAACGGAAAATCGGTTGCACATTTAGTGGGAAAATGTACAGCATTCTCAGATGCATGTACTTGTCTCACTGGAAAATGTATCGGAGGATTGGGTATATTTCTTCTTTAATAACAAGGTTAGATGGTACTTTTATGCAAAAATACATATATTGATACCATTGGTAAGCATTATTTGTCATTTAAGAATAAAAATTACACTTTTACATAAGGAAATTTGGTAAAATACTAGCATGTAATGGCTCGGATGCGGTTGTTAATATTTATAAGCCTCTATCAGAATCTGAATGCTCCTTCCGACAGAAGTGACATGCCCGGAAGACAGCAAATCGTGCCCTGTTACCGTCGTATTTCTGTCTGCGAATGGGAAAAAATAAATAATTGCGAGGAAAGCGAGAAGCAAAGCTTGAATGAATGATGGAATTATAAATTCTGACAAATTATCGTGGCAAATGTTTGTACTATGTTGATTGTGTATTGCAGTCATATGAGTAATTATCTATTTTATACTACTAATGGAAGACATATTACTGTTTTATCAAATTTTATGTTTTCTTCGCAAGGAACCTCCAAGCTTGATATGGCTATAAGCATCACCAGTTCTAAGTCAATTAATGTCAATACATATTTAGTGTTGTGTGAAGTTATGTTATAGCTCCAATTATGATTATAATCACCATTTTTTTACATCCTCGCGGTAAATACAGCATCGCGCTTAGTCGAGGGGAGAGGGGAGGAGGAGCAGATTTAGGAGAAGGGTGAGGCCTCGCCAACAAGATATGGCATGTTTGATAGGGAGGACAGACCGTGAGCTAGCGGAACGATTGGGTGTGAAGAACGATGTGCTACGAAGATCAACAACCGAGGTGAGCATTTCTAAAACTTTCTAGCTATCTAGAACATGGGGTTTACCTTGGTCAAATGATTGAAGGGGTGCGATTTCCATGGTAGATATTCATTAACTATGCAGTTCTTCACGAAAGGAGACGAGAAAAGTACCTCCATGGTGTCGCTCTATTGTTCGCCTCTTCCTCACTTCGCACGTCCATTAATGGTTTTACTATGTCGATGAAGTCATTATCTCGTGACAAGCAGGGGTATTCTCTGATACCTGTCTGTGGTCGTCCGTTATCTGGATATTGCCTGGAGCATTGTCAGAGTTTAGGAAGGCATCTTAGATAAATAAGACTTTTTGTTAAAGATGTAGCAATGCTATAACATTTTGACACTTACCATATATTTCCCAAGTCTGAAAAAACTGCTCAGTTCATATACATTTACTTCAATAATCACCCTTGTATTTGAAAAAAGGGCATTTTGCTTTCTCTAAGTTATGAAAAGAAGCTTTTCCCTCCCTTATTATGAGGTAATGCGAATATTTTTTCTCCTAAACAAACGCTTTTTTACTTGTCATTTAGAAAATATTGCTTCGGTTGCGGCTTTTTCCCCTTAGGACTGTGATTTCACCCTTTCTCTATAACTTACCTCCTCGACTGTATGTTGCTCGTCATATACCCCTTTACTGCCATGTAAAACAAGAATATCTAATGTAGACACACAACAAGAAAGCACCTTTATTTATTATTTTTTTTTTGCAAAGAACGTTTTGATTAAGAAATAAATATATAGTTGTTGATAACTCGGTTTAAGAAAAGAAAAAAAACCCGCATCAGTGGAAATCACATGCTGTCTGCTAAGATCTATCACATCGCGGGTGTCATGTATATTTACTCCTCTGGTAAAAGTACCCATGGTCAAAAATCTCTGCTTTAGGCTAATTTGTGTGTCTTTGTCCAATATGCGAACATTATAAAAGCATTTATATCATGAGGGGCAAACAAGTTATATTATTTTACCTCAATTTTTTTTTTCATATTTCATAAAAGTTCTTGGTTTGATAAAGAGTCAATTGCTAAAAGGGGAAAATGTGTTAACAATTATCAAAGCCTTCTTTTTGATTCTTGAAGATAGAAATAGTTTACATGGGTCTTTAACAGTTTTCGTCACTGCAGCAACTAGTGGCATAGTGAAAAATTATAGGTGAAGGATGTTTTCTTCATTTGGCATGCTTGTATATTAAGTTCTTCAGAAAATGTGGAAGAGGTCAAGTAGCAAGTTTTATTCAGTGTCGACTTAAAGATATTTTCTCTCTTTGTAAAAGATTTAGGAAAATATATGTATGTATTACTTAATAAGTGGTGCCTGAATGCGCAAACAATATTTGTTACCGTTGCATCGTTCTTTTTCTTCCTATATACGTGTAGCCAGTTACTATAGACAATTTCGAGGAGGGGGAGTAAATTGCTGAAGAGCTAGTCCACTTTTGTGTTGATATCATCATAAAACGGAGGATGTATTGTTATGCGATCTCTTATGGAAGGATACGCTCGTCTGTATATAGTTATACATATGGGTCTTAAGGGAAAATTAAATATATTTCCTAAGTTGCATTGTAGATTGTAAAACATCGAGAAATGCGGCAGGAACATTTTAGGAAATATACCGCATTGTCCCTTGAGTTAATTAGCAAAACATAACTGAGTCAACACGTGGGACAGGTGGTGACGCTAGTTGGTAGATAATTAGGTGTTCAGGCGTAAATATGAGGGGGAAACCGTCTTTGACCTGGTGTAGATACCTTGAAAACACTATTCAGGCTCTCTAAATAGAATCAGACCAGCGTCTTTTCAGTCTATTAGGTAATTAACCTGTTAGTTTTATAAGTATGAAACGTGCAAAGTATGAAATATTGGTTATCGCATTTACATTTACACAGAGACTTTAAGCCTGTTATTTGTGTTATCGCCTCTTAGGACGTGTGTTTGTGTAAGCTTGAGAGTCATAATAAAGGCATATGGGGGAGGAAGGGGAGTGATGATGGAGGTGGGGTCGTCAGCGACAACTGACATCGGGCTATCATATTGATCGTGTCACGCTCATTAGCTATAGGTGTGATCACTCACCTGTAACACTTCAGTGCAGAGCTGTATTATCCCCTTAAGCAGGACTTGTGACTGGTGATTTGTTTGTTTGCTTCTTTTTCTTACTATTATTGGTTTGTAATGGGGTATGGAGGAATGTGGGACAGGAGCGGTAGGAAGGGAAGGAAGGATCACCTGTTTTCGGGTCAACACCTTGAATTTGGTCATTACCTGGCCTGACTTCTATCCGTCCTGCGGTTGGGTTCTTTCCCTTGCGCGGGTATTTGTTATTGGTTATGAGGGGTGATCATTCGTCTGTAAAACGGCCATTTGTCAAGTCAGTTACAAGTTCAAACAATAGTTATACATATGGGCAAGTAGTGACGGCTAGATGTAGATAATTAGGTGTTCAGGTGTAAATACGAAGGGGAAACCCGTCTTTGACCTGGTGTAGATACCTTGAAAACCCTATTAATGCTCTCTAAATAGAATAAAACCAGCGTCATTTCAATCTATTAGGTAAATAACCTGTTGTATAATTCTAAAATTTTCAAACGTATGAAATATTGGTTATCGCATTTACATTTACACAGAAAATTTAAGCCTGTTATTTGTGTTATCGCCTCTTAGGGCGTATGTTTGTGTAAGCTTGAGAGTCATAATAAAGTACAACAAGAATTTCATGATATTTTTCAATAAACTATATTTTTATTATGAAGATGTCTTTGGGATGTAAGAACGGCTAGTATAACACGTTAAAATATGAGAGGAGGTCGCAGGCTTATCAGTCGTTCTGCGAAATTTTGAATTATTCTTATTAGGTCTGCACCTTTGTTATATTATGCATTTGTAAAAAAAAAAATTAAAGATACTGATTATAATCTTTGCGATTATTTCATCATTACCTCTGAGCAAGAAGAGGTGGTTGTTTAGGTGTTCAGGCATAAATACGAGGGGGAGGAAACCCGTCTTTGACCAGGTGTAGATACCTTGGAAACCCTATTAATGCTCTCTAAATAGAATAAAACCAACGACTTTTCAATCTATTAGGTAATTAACCTTTTAGTTTTATAAGCATGAAAGGTGTAAACATATGAAATAGTGGTAATCGCATTTTACATTTACACAGAAAATTTAAGCCTGTTATTTTGTGTTCCGCCCGCCAACAATATCAATAGTTGCCAGCATGCAAATATTGCCGTCAATGGTATTTAAAGCCCTGTTTAGTCGTTTGGTGAGTGAACAGTGAGTGACAATACGCCAGGAAGAAAAGAAGATATTCAATGGAGAAACCCACGTACACTGCAAATAATAAATGATCGCCACCTGGAGATATCACCGCGATGAAGAAACGGGTTAAGTTCCGTAATCCACTGGTGACAGACTGTCATTTAAGAGGAGGATACGACCGAGACAAAAGAATTATCTTCCAGACAGCTCTAACTTATCGCTACATAGATGGTCCTGACACATGCCCTATCAAACATCCAAGAGCTGCCACCGGTGAAGATGATCTATCCAATATATTCTCATCATTTGCACGGTTTCGATCTTGGCAACGGGTCATCGCACGGTGAGAGGAGTTTGTTGGCATGCGGTAGTAATCAGACAATGGAGAGTTTTCCCTCGTCTGCACAGCTTCCGTTATATGCTGACTTGATTCCTCTCATTGACTTAACAGAAGACGATGAGGATTCGACAGCATGCAGTGATAGTAATGCAGGCACGGGTTAGAATTTTTCCTTGTCATCTGCATCATATGCAGGGTGGGAAAAAAAAGTGTGTTTGTGTGTGTGTGTGTGTGTGTGTGTGTGTGTGTGTGTGTGTGTGTGTGTGTGTGTGTGCGAGCGCATTGTATAGTGTTTATACAATCAAAATAAAAGCATATATTGTATAACGAGTTTTTATAATCCTTTACACTTAATTGTATTCTTATCTCTGGTACAGTGAGAGAGGAGCAGAAATTATCGGTCATTAGCAGACCTGTGTGACCTATTTATTATTGATTTTGACAGGTTCAGTCATTAGGAGAGACGGTTTCCCTCGTCTGTAACAGAATCAATTCTCGATCTCGGTACAAGTTTAAACATGGTGAATATTGCGGTGTGGATGGGAGGAGCCGCGGGTGAGTCATCTGTAGCATCTGCCTACGGGTAATGATTTCGGTTACGGATATTGGTCATCTTTCTGTTATGATGTACTATTTTGGACTGTAAGGTGTGCGTGTTAGTCATCATTAGCTATGGTCTGGTGGTTACCTCGTGATCATTAACCTGCTTTCACTCTCGACAAGGTTTTGTGATTACGCAGTGATCATTGATCTATGTCAACCTGCATTGGAGGAGATCCTCCTCTGTACATCACTGGCTATGAGTAATGATTTCGGATACGGATATTGATTAGTTAATCACTTTCAGTGGTCATCTTTCTGTTATGATGCACCATTTTCAACCGCAAGGTGTGCGCGTTAGCTGTAGTTAGCTATGGTCTAGTGGTTGCCTCGTGATCATTAACCTGCTTTCACTCTCGACAAGGTTGTGATCATTAATCTATGTCACCGGTCCCCTGCGTTGGAGGGGATACTCGTCTGTAGTACATCATTTGTTTCATTATTTCTCTTATGATGCGTCATGTACGAACATAAAATGCACATGTGAAAGTAGGTTAATGATTTCCGGGTACTGATTATGTTGTTGTGGACATTGGTTGCGGTTTGCGGTTTGTGGTTTCGTCAAGGTCACTGATTATGTCACGGTCACTGACATACTTTCACATTCATGTACGTATGTGAATGTGTTTGATTTTGTCCACCTTCCTCTACTTGCCTGGATCCCAGGATAAAACCACATATCTTTATGTAGCGAAACACCGAATGTTTTGGTGCTGGTTTCTAATAACTTTTTCTGATCAAGTATATATATATATATATATATATATATATATATATATATATATATATATAGAGAGAGAGAGAGAGAGAGAGAGAGAGAGAGAGAGAACCTTATAATTAAAAATATTGAAATTGTTGACAGGTACGGTTTATGAGTGTCATTTTTTAAATATTCAAACGACTTTACTCGGGGAAAAATTGAGAAATATAGTAACGAATGTGCCCCTTCCCCTCTCTATGTAAGCGTTGTCGTAAAAGGGCCCGCCCCCCTCGCCGCCGCCGCCCTCGCCGCCGCCGGTGCGGTTTTACTTCCCCGCGCGCGCATCCGCGTCAGTGATGAGTGCGGCGCGTGCGGGAATATAGAGCCCCTCGTCTAAGCTGCGGTCAACATTACAGGGAGAAATATTCTCTGACGACAAAGAAGACGGTGATAACGTAGGCAGTTTACATGCTGAATGATTATAATGTAACCCCCAAAGTAAAAGTTTTGTTAACAAGGCTGAAAATCGGTTACTGTGACAGCTAAAAGTGCACCACATTGTGAGGTGTGCCATTGTCGGTCGCCCATTTAGTTGGAAAATGTACAGCATTCTCAGACGTATGTATTTGTCTCGCTGGAAAATGTATCGGAGGATTGGGTATATTTCTTCTTTAATAAAAAGGGTTTTAGGTGGTACTTTTATGCAAAAATACATATATTGATACCATTGGAAAGCATTATTTGTCTTTTTAAGATAAAAATTACACTTTTACAAAAGGGAAATTTGGTAAAATACTAGCATGAAATGGCTCGGATGCGGTTGTTAGTATTTATAAGCCTCTATCAGAATCTGAATGCTCCTTCCGACAGAGGTGACATGCCCGGAAACAGCAAATTGTGTCCTTTTTACCGTCGTATTTCTGTCTGCGAATGGGAAAAAATAAAAAATTTGCGAGGAAAGCGAGAAGCAAAACTTGCATGTGAATTATGGAATTATAAATTCTGACAAATTATCGTGGCAAATGTTTGTACTATGTTTGTTGTGTATTGCAGTCATACGAGTAATTATCTATTTTATACAAATAATGGAAGACATATTACTGTTTTATCAAATTTTATGTTTTCTTCGCAAGGAACCTCCAAGCTTGATATGGCTATAAGCATCACCATTTCTAAGTCAATCAATGTCAATACATTTTAGTGTTGTGTGAAGTTATGTTATAGCTCCAATTATGATTATAATCCCATTTTTTACATCCTCGCGGTAAATACAGCATCGCGCTTAGTCGAGGGGAGGGGGGAGGGGGAGCAGATTTAGGAAAAGGGGTGAGGCCTCGCCAACAAGATAGGCATGTTTGATAGGGAGGACAGACCGTGAGCTGCGGACGAGTGGGTGTGAAAACGATGTGCTACGAAGATCAAAAACCCGAGGCGAGCATTTCTAAAACTTTCTAGCTATCTAGAACATGGGGTTTACCTTGGTCAAATGATTAAAGGGGGTGCGATTTCCATGGTAGATATTCATTAACTATGCAGTTCTTCACGAAAGGAGACGAGAACAGTACTTCCATGGTGTCGCTCTATTGTTCGCCTCTTCCTCACTTCGCACGTCCTTTAAATGGTGTGGGTGAAGTCATTATCTCGTGAAAAGCGGGGGTATTCCCTGATACCTGTCTGTGGTCGTCCGTTATCTGGATATTGCCGGGAGCATTGTCAGAGTTTAGGAAGACATCTTTAGATAATAAGACTTTTTGTAAAGATGATAGTAATGCTATAACATTTTGACACTTACCATATTTTTTCCCAAAGTCTGAAAAACTGCTCAGTTCATATACATTTACTTCATAATCACCCTTGTATTTAAAAAAAGGGGCATTTTGCTTTCTATAAGTTATGAAAAGAAGCTTTTCCCTCCTTATTATGAGGTAATTCAAATATTTTTTCTCCTAAACAAACGCTTTTTTACTTGTCTTTTTAGAAAAATTGCTTCGGTTGCGGCTTTTTCCCTTTAGGACTGTGTTTTCAACCTTTCTCTATAACTTACCTCCTCGACTGTATGTTGCTCGTCATATACCCTTTACTGCCATGAAAAACAAGAATATTAATGTAGACACACACAAGAATGCACCTTTATTTTTTTTTTTTTTTGAAAAGAACTTTTTGATTAAGAAATATAATAAATATTTGTTGATAACTCGGTTTAAGAAAAGAAAAAAAACCTTTGTATCAGTTGGAAAATCACATGCTGTCTGCTAAGATCTATCGCATCGCGGGTGTCATGTATATTTACTCCCTCTGGTAAAGTACCCTGGTCAAAAATCTCTGCTTTAGGCTAATTTGTGTGTGTCTTTGTCCAATATGCGAACAATTATAAAAGCATTATACCCATGGGGGCAAACAAGTTATATTATTTTACCTCAATTTTTTTTTCATATTTCATAAAAGTTCTTGGTTTTGATAAAGAGTAAATTTGCTAAAAGGGAAAATGTGTTAACAATTAATCAAGCCTTCTTTTTTTGATTCTTGAAGATAGAAATAGTTTACATGGGTCTTTAACAGTTTTCGTCACTGCAGCAACTAGGGGCTAGTGAAAAATTATAGGTAAAAGGATATTTTCTTTCATTTGGCATGTTTGTATATTAAGTTCTTCAGAAATGTGGAAGAGGTCAAGTAGCAAGTTTTATTCAGTGTCGACTTAAGTATTTTCTCTCTTTGTAAAAGATTTAGGAAAATATATGTATGTATTACTTAATAAGTGATGCCCGAATGCGCAAACAAAATTTGTTACCGTTGCATCGTTCTTTTTCTTCCTATATACGTGTAGCCAGTTACTATAGACAATTTTTGAGGAGGGGGAGTAAATTTTCTGAAGAGCTAGTCCACTTTCTGTGTTGATATCATCATAAAACGGAGGATGTATTGTTATGCGATCTCTTATGGAAGGATACGCTCGTCTGTATATAGTTTTTACATATGGGTCTTAAGGGAAAACTAAATATATTTCCTAAGTTGCATTGTAGATTGTAAAACATCGAGAAATGCAGCAGGAACATTTTAGGAAATATACCGCATTGTCCCTTGAGGTTAATTAGAAAACATAACTGAGTCAACACGTGGGGCAGGTGGTGACGCTTGTTTTTATATAATTAGGTGTTCAGGCGTAAATATGAGGGGGAAACCCGTCTTTGACCTGGTGTAGATACCTTGAAAAAACTATTCAGGCTCTCTAAAAAGAAACAGACTAGCGTCTTTTCAGTCTATTAGGTAATTAACCTGTTAGTTTTATAAGTATGGAACGTGCAAGTATGAAAAATGGTTTTTCGCATTTACATTTACACAGAGACTTTAGGCCTGTTATTTGTGTTATCGCCTCTTAGGACGTGTGTTTGTGTAAGCTTGAGAGTTTATAATAAAAGGGATAAAGGGGGGGGAAGGGAGTGATGATGGAGGTGGGGTCGTCAGCGACAACTGACATCGGGCTATTATATTGATCGTGTCACGCTCATTAGCTATAGGTGTGATCACTCACCTGTAACCTTCAGTGCGAGCTGTATTATCCCTTAAGCAGGGCTTGTGACTGGTGATTTGTTTGTTTACTTCTTTTTCTTACTATATTGGTTTGTAATGGGGTATGGAGGAATGTGGACAGGGGCGGTAGGAAGGGAAAGGGAAAGGGTCACCTGTTTTCGGGTCAACACCTTGATTTGGTCATTACCTGGCCTGACTTCTATCCGTCCTGCTGTTGGGGTTCTTTCCCTTGCGCGGGTATTTGTTTTTGGTTATGAGGGGTGATCATTCGTCTGTAAAACGGCCATTTTTCAAGTCAGTTACAAGTTCAAACAATAGTTATACATATGGGCAAGTAGTGACGCTAGTTTTGGGAGATAATTAGGTGTTCGGCGTAAAAACGAAGGGGGAAAACCCCTCTTTGACCTGGTGTAGATACCTTGAAAACCCTATTAATGCTCTCTAAATAGAATAAAACCCAGCGTCATTTCAATCTATTAGGTAATAACCTATTGTATAAGCCTAAAATTTTCAAACGTATGAAATTGGTTATCACATTTACATTTACACAGAAAATTTAAACCCGTTATTTGTGTTATCCCCCTCTTAGGGCGTTGTTTGTGTAAGCTTGAGAGTCATAATAAAATACAACAAGAATTTCATGATCCTTTTCAATAAACTATATTTTTATTATGATGTCTTTGGGATGTAAAAACGGCTAGTATAACACGTTAAAAAATGAGAGGAGGTCGCAGGCTTATCAATTTTGAATTATTCTTATTAGGAGCAAGAAGAGGTGGTTGTTTAGGTGTTCAGGCGTAATACGAGGGGGAGGAACCCGTCTTTGACCAGGTGTAGATACCTTGGAAAAACCCCATTAATGCTCTCTAAATAGAATAAAACCAACGACTTTTCAATCTATTAGGTAATTAACCGTTTAGTTTTATAAGCTTGTAAGGTGTAAACATATGAAATAGTGGTAATCGCATTTTTGATTTACACAGAAAATTTAAGCCTGTTATTTGTGTTCCGCCCGCCCAACAATATCAATAGTTGCCAGCATGGAAATTTGCCCTCAATGGTATTTAAAGCCCCGTTTAGTCGTTGGTGAGTGAACAGTGAGTAACAATACACCAGGAAGAAAAGAAATATTCAATGGGGAAACCCACGTACACTGCAAATAATAAATGATCGCC
>NW_023640381.1:0-5000 GCF_015228065.2 Penaeus monodon | reverse complement strand
TTGAAAATGAGCACGCCTGGCCTGATTTACGACTTCATAAATTGTTATAGATGCATTTCGCGCGAAGGGGCAGGAAACACACACGAACATAAACCTTTGCCGCCCATGTCTCTCCGCATTTCCTGACCAGAAATTAGCTGAATTACACTGGCAGTTGGTGTATGCCGCCGCAGGTTATTACCACCTTCAGGGAGCGAAACTCACCTTTCAAAAAATATGGGAAACTTTGGACCGTCACACATCTGCATCTATGACTTTGAAGCCGTCATGGACAGACGAAGGGAGAAGCGATGTATAGCACATGCACAAAGCCTGTGCCTACAGCTATAGCATAATAGATAGCACAAGGTGAAGTTGTGATCGTTTCTTGTATCAAGGAGCTGATGCTGCACACACTTTATTGAGAATTTATCCAACAATGGGCAACAGCGTAAAAAACCGCAAAATGCTCCTACTACACTATCCCATGTCCGACAAGATTGAAGAGCATTACAAAGCAAAAAGTTGTGAACTATGCCACAAAATTTCCCGCACAACAGCAGAAGCACAGACACCACGTCACCCAAACAATACAATATTTTACATTGGCCCTATTTGCGCATCGCTGCAACCTTCAGATGAGAAATCACCGTACAGAAATCCCGTTTCTTGCTCACCAATCACTCATACGATACGACCTCGCCTGATTTTGAAAATGCAAGCTAACACAGAAATAAAAATTCTTGGAACACGGCTTCGATATCACACTCTGTGGAATTACAACCTTAATTCCCTCGACAGCTTGGCATTTATGAACGCAGGTCTAAGCTCCATCGCCGGACACACATTGAAGTAAGCGCTCCACTCCGCTACTCAAACACCTCATACATCATTTGCCAGTTCGAAGCTCAGTCATTGCTTTTAACGGCAAGGCATATTCCATATGAATACCTCGACGACCTGAAAAGCTCGAAGACATATGTCTCCCTCCCATAGAAAAAATTTTATAGTTCTCTCCAGGTGAGACAGCACGAGGAGTAATATGCTCACGCACACAAAGTCTGGGATTGCAAGCATGGGTCCCGCAACGCCTGGGTGATTACCTGGAGTGCTACTTGAGGTGGATGTGGGTTTGCTAGCCGATGTGGTTTACCGCGTGGAGGTCCATGCTCACCGAAAAGTATGGTCTTGAGTAGTAAACTATGTTAGTCTTCCAGGTATGCATATGACGTAACATTCCTAAAGATGCCAAAACTAGCCTGGAGCTTATATCAGACCCCGAACTAGCGTGCAAAATTGAGCGTTCGGTGAGAGGAGGGCTGACAACGTGCGTTCGCCCTCTTACGGTAGCAAAAAAGCACCTTTATATTGTACCTGGACTTTAATAGTCTATATGCTACGATAATGTCCGAGAAACTACCATATGGTAATATCCGGAAATTATCGCCTCGTGAAAAGGCAGAGTTCACCGCAGCGGGGTTATCTAACCACAATGAAAGCGGTGACACCGGACATTGGGTAGTGGCTGATTTAAGAATACCACCCGAAGTTGCAAGAAAGACGGACGAGTTACCCCTCCTCATTCACCACATGAACATCAGGAATCAGGACATATCCCCATATAACAAGCATCTCTTAACATCACAGAACAGACGCGTGCCGGTTAAAAATAGAAAACTGGTTGCATCACATCTTCCGCAGAAGGATTACCTCATTCTTCTGAAACATCTACAACTCCTAATTGACTTGGGGGTGGAGGTGCAACGAGTGTGTGAAGTGTACGAATTCTCCCAACGCGAATTTTTATCGCCTTTTATTCACGAGAATATTAAGGCACGTCGCGATGCCACCGATAAAGCGCAACAACTGTGTTTTAAAACGCTCTCAAACAGCGTGTTCGGACGGTGTTTAATGAACCCTCTAAAAAGACTAGAACGTGCCAACATGGTATGTAAAGCGTCCTCATTCCTCAAAAAGATTCGAAGTCCTCTCTTTAAAAGACTCATACCCCTTGCCCCCAACCGGGTAATAACAATCTCAAGGCTTCATTCCGTTAACATGGAATACCCACAATACATCGGATTTACCATCTTGGAATTGGCTAAATTGAAGCTGTACAACTTTTATTATAAAATCTTAAAAGCTCACTACGGAGATCGGGTGAAGCTCTGCTACTCCGACACCGACAGCTATATTCTATCTGTGGAGACAGCTGATATTGACAAAGAACTTTCAATGTCTCCTTTAAAGGAGTGGATAGACACTTCTAATTTTAGCCACGACCATCCGTTGTACGACCAATCTGTCAAGGGCAAGCTCGGATTATTAAAATCTGAGACTGGGGAGATTCCCATAAAAGAGGCAATATGTCTAAAACCTAAGACTTATTCCCTCCTCCTAAATGATGGTCAATCATCTACGGGTACAAAGGGAATCGGACGGTCTGAGAAGAGAAAGCTGAAACACGACAATTTCCGTCGTATTCTTTATGAGAAAGAGACGCACTTCTTTAAGCAGGTGAGCATTACCAACGTAAATGGTCAAATAACAACCACGGAAACCAAAAAGCGCGGTTTATCATTATACGATGACAAACGCTGGTATATAGATGCATACAAATCGTTGGCATATGGTCATCCGGACATTGAACACCGCCTCGAAGCAGAGGAGGAGGAGGAGGAGGAGGTGGAGAGAGCTGTGGGAGAATTCGCGCTCACCGCGTCAACCGATGAGGGAGAGGAGGGGACAGAAGGGAGTGAGGAGGAGGAGAGGAGCCTGAGGCGATAGCACCAACAGCAGCAAGGGATGAAAAATTAAATAATTTATGGAGGAAACGAGAACATCTCCTCCAACTTCACTTTCCACCTGGTGTGCGCGGTAACAACAATGCAACAGGAGACAACATTATGCATCAGCAACAACAACAACAGCGACGACCCCGATCCAGCTGCCAGGGACCTCGAAAGCGCAGAAAAGCACAAACTGGAAACCCCTTCATTATCGAGGAAGCGCAGGAAGATAGCGACGACGACTTTGTGTAATATGTTTGTTTGTTTGTAAATATTATATGTAAAGATTTTCTGTATTCAGTAGTCAATAAAAGAGGTTGTGTGTAAAATGTAAGTGTCATTTTTATTTGTGTCCTTCACCATGTCGCACACTACACCGTACTCCTGCTTTAAGGCAAACTTGCTCAATCTCTTTGCTCACCCTGCAAGAATAATTATTGCAGGGGTCACCAATTCGGGAAAGACATATCTCACCACAAAAATTGTTGTGCAATATCACAATCAGTTTGATTATATAATTGCATGCGGAAGCGAATCCCATCCCGTTGGAAAAGGAAACCTCTTTATCTGACAAACTTGTTCTTAATAAAGACATTATAGACCCCGTCGAACACAAGACGAAACCGAGCGATCGTATATTATATATATTAGATGATTGCTTCATAGAGGCGGCTAACAATGACATTGTAAGTAATATTTTTACAAAGGGGCGACACGAAAACATCTCAGTTGTGCTACTTGTTCAAAATGTGTTTATGAATGGGAAGCACAGCCGCAACATTTCACTAAACGCTTCTCATTTCATTTTGCTAAAGCAGAGAGACCTCGGGCAAATTGAATGCTTAGGTAGGCAGATATACGGCAAGAGTGAGGCCAAGAAGTTTTTAGAGCTGTATAAAAAGGTTGTTCTCTCTAAATCTCGAGGTTATTTACTCGTAGACCTAGGGTGTGAAACACCTGATAAACTGCAGTTTCGTAGTAATATCCTCTGCGAATATTTCCCATATCAGATTGTTTACCAATGGTAATTACCGACAATATGATGCGAGTTCTACAGGACTTGTATGAGGATTATACAAAACCCTACGGTCTAGGTGGCGTACAGGCTCTGTTAGATGCCGCTCGCGCGCAGTTGGGCAAGGGTAATATAACACAGTCAGATGTGAAAAGAGCTTTGTCATCGCAACGCGTGTATACACTTCACAAACATACTCGCAAAAAATTCCCTCGCCGTCAAATAATGGCTGTTAGACCTCGCAAAATCTTAACGTGCGATCTAGCGGATATGCGAAACTTATCAAAACAAAACTTGTATGTGTAGATGTGTTTAGCCGTTATATGCAAGTAAGACCGTTAAAGAGTAAAAACAAGACGGAGGTTGCGCACGCGCTGCGATCAGTTTTGAACACCGAGGATGCTAAAGGTTTAACTCACCTCTTCACCGATGCAGGAGCGAGAGTTTGTAAATAATACAGTGAATGGCTTATTGCGTGAACGAAATATGCGGTGGTATACAACACATTCGAAAGAAATAAAAGCGAGCATTGCAGAGAGGCACATCAGAACCCTCAAGGAACGCACTTATAGATATTTAACCTTAAAAAAATACGTTGAGGTATACCGATGTTCTCCCGGACATTGTGTCGGCATATAATGAGCGCGCGCCAGCGGGTTTGAAAGGTGCTACACCTCAGGATGTCCACCGTCATTACACACGAGCGCAGTGGTAAACGTCTCTTTCGTGTTATGTATGCCCGCTCATTGAATGCACCTATAAAAAAAAGGTCGATCAGCTGCTACCAATCAGAATATAAAGGTAGGGGATACCGTGCGCATCGCAGCGCGTTCTCATACCGACGCATTTCGCAAGGGTTATGAAATACAAAATACGGAGGAGATATTTAAAATTCGACAGATTGACAAACGTCAGAACAGAGTCGGGTATTATCTGGAAGATCTAAGCGGTGAAGACGTGCAAGGTTTGTTTTACCGCGAGGAGCTGTACCAACATCGTTGCCTGGTTTTACCCGTCAAGATGTATCATCGCGGTGGAAAAGAACTAAAAAGTAGAGAGAATACCTCGTTCGAAGGGTCGGATATCCTGATAAATTCAATTCTTATATTATATGATGACATGCACCCACCATGACAAAAAGCTCTCACTCGCTTTGATGTACGTATCACGCGTTAGGTAAACTAAACACAAAAGCAGGAGGTTTTTCAAATTCTTAA
>NW_023640380.1:189963-202866 GCF_015228065.2 Penaeus monodon | reverse complement strand
TATATACTTATATATATACATATACCTTTAACGTTCATGAAACAATGACTGGAGGCATATCCTTATTGACTATACTTATAATCGCCAGTGGAGAGTGCTCTTGAGATCTTTGCGAGTGCAAGCCGGCCTCTGACTCATAATGAAGATGATGTTTTATGTACATAAATGACGTGTGTGTGCGTGTGCGTGTGCGTGTGTTTGTGCATATCTATGTATATATCTCTATCTATCTATCTATCTATATATATATACAGATATGTATACATATACATACATATTGTGTGTGTGTGTGTGTATGTGTGTGTGTGTTTGTGTGTATGTGTATATGTATTTGTATGTATGTGTGTATAATATTATATATATCTTTTTTTCTACGGTTATATATATATATATATATATATATATATATATATATATATATATGGTTATATACATATATATATATATATATATATATTATATATATATATACATATATCATATATATATGTATATATTTTGTATGGTTTTATATATATATATGTTTATATATATATATATAAAATATATATATATATATATATATATATATATAATATATAATACATACATACAACAGCAGCACATTTAATTTAACTTTTTTAGGTTCGATTGGTGTAGTTAGGTTAAGTTTGATTAGTTTTAAAGTTTTAGGTTAAGTTAGGCTTAGTTCGTTTTGTTTAGGTTAGTGTTAGTTTAAGTTAGGTTTAAGTTTATTTAGAGCAAATTAGTTTGGTTAATTTGGTATATTTACTTTGGGTTTTTTTTTTAAAAAAAGGTTGGGTTTAAAAATCTCCTCAAATCAGGTTCGGGTTTTTTAAGGTTGGGGTTCATTTAAGTTAGGTTGGGTTTAAAAGTTTAGATTATTTTGGGTCCAGTAAGGTTTGGGGGGGGTTTTAGTGAGGTCAAGTTGGGTAGGTTTATTAGCTGATTTTTTTATTTTGATGTTGTTGGGTTTCAGTTGGGGATGTTAGATGGTTTTAAGGTCAGTTTAGGTTTGGGGTTTAAGTATTTTTAAATTTTGGGTTAGGGTATTTTAAAAGGGGGTTTAAGTAGTTTCGTTATTTGAAGGGGGGAATAAATTTACGTTATTTTTATTTTGGGTTAATTAGGTTTTTTTAATTAAGATTGGTTTTTTAGTTTAGGGTTGATTATTTGGGTTTAGTTAGGTTGGGCTAAAAAATTTAGGGATTACTTTTCTTGGGTTGGGTTAAATAATAAAAATCAAAACTTACCCCCCCCTACCCACCCTAACCTGACTAAACCAGACCAAATTAAACTTAATTGACCTAAACCAAAAAAACAAAAGAAAAAACTAACTTAAGAAAACTAACATCTAATCAAACCCTACCAAAAATCAAACCCCAGCTGCAAAAAACGTGAGCAAACCCTAATTTAAACCCCAACTTAATTTTACAAAGTAAACAAAACTTACCCAAACTAATCAAAACCTACTCTAAAAAAACCAAATTTAAATTAAACCCAAAACCCTTTCCCAAAAACTAACAAAAAAACCCAACCTACCTTAATTAACCAAAACCAAAAACCAACCTAACCTAACTAAACACAATCAAAACCTTAAGGGTTCTGTGACCAGGGGCCCCCCGATAGGCACCCTTAGGGGCAGAACTGGGCCCCTTTCGGCCCCCCCCCCAAAATGCACTATATTTTCCTACAGATTTTAGTTGGGTGCCGGGTAAGGAAAATACTTTTTTGATTTTTTTTCACCCGAGAAAAAATTAATAACTTGGAAAAAAATTTAAAAATTAAAAAAAAAAGAAAAGGAATTATAGAAAAACCTCAGTAAATAAACAAAACAGCTAATTACAAAAAATAAAAAATACAGCTAAAAAAATTATATAATAAAAAAAAGGTTTACGCCCCCAAATTCTACTTTAAAAAAGGAAAATAAAAAAAAGCAAAAGTAAAAAAAAGTCTGGGGTTAAAGTGTATATCCCAGCAATAAAATAAAATGTAAAAAAAACAAACGAAAAGTAAGGGGAGGTGACCAGCTGCATAAAAAAAAAGCGGGGTAAAAGGGGTTTCAACCCAAACCCTAAAGGAACCCCCAACCAAAAAAAAAACATGTAAACATAGGGGTTTGCCTGATAGTAATAAAAAACCGTGGAAAAAAAAAAAAAAACGTTCCTTATGAATTTTAAGTTATGCAGCCCAACCTACATAAAATCAAAAAAAAAAAGTAAACATAAAAAAAAACAAAATCAAAAACCCGAAAAAACTTGAGATTTGTAAGTTTGGGCTTTCCCAAACGAAATGTAAGAGGGGAAAGCCTTATATACTAAAACAAAAAAAAAACGATTAAAAAACAAAAAACAAATTAAGTTTTAAAATAGCCAGGGAAAAGGGGATTTAGGGCTGACACCCCTAGAAAAAAACCCCCTTAAAGTGTATTACCCCCGTGAGTACATCTCCGAAGTAAAATGTTGTGCATGCAGTATGTGTGTGTGCGTGTGGGGGTGGGTAGGGTCAGAGGGTAAGGGTGGGGTCCTGTAGGAAAAGGGGGAAAGGGAAGGGGGGAAACAAAAAGGTTTGGAAGGATTTAGGAAATTCGAAAAGGAGTACAAGGAAAGCCTCAGGTATTTGGGGAAATTGGGGGGTGACTGCGTGGAGACGGGGTGGGATGCGGGGAAGGGACGGGGTGATGATCCCTTGAGGGAGGGGGTGAGGATGCTAAAGGGGCCCAGGGTGAGGGGGGCGTGGAAAAAGGATGGGGTGCTTGAGAGACGGGGGGGGAAAGGATCCGTGAGAACGGGGTGAGGATGCGTGGGGATACGGAGTGGGATGCGTGAAGACGGGGTGGGGATGCGGGTTGCCTAAACCAAAACTTAATGAGCTAATCTAATTTAACCTAAGCCAACCCTCCCCCAAAAGCAAAACCTTACATGCCAAAACCAAATTTCTATGACACCTTTTTCCAAATTTGACAAGCAATTAGTGTCGTGATTCTAACTATGACTCCAGCATTTTGTCGGCCCCCATGTTAGGGCCCTACAAAAGAAACCAGAAAAATTTTAAAAATTTATCCCAAAACTGAAAATTTAAACAAAAGGGGGCCCAAAGGGAAATTGGAGTATGTTTTCAATTATTTGCAGAAAAAGCAACGAAAATTATAGAGGTAATCCTTGAAGGATTCTGCACACAAATAAAAGTGAAAGTGAAGTAAAATGAAAATGTATGCTAATTTGGAAAAAAATTTAAATGTTTCAAAGGGTTTGGCTTAGATTAGTTTTGGGGTTGATTTCGGTTTTGGAAAAGGTTTGGTTTGGGGAGGTTAAAGGTTTAAAAGGGTTTAGATTTTTTTAGGTTAGGTTTTTTGGGTAGTTTATGTTTTTTACATTAGGGTTTGGTTGGTTTCTAGTTAAAAATTTGTTATGGTTTTTTAGTTTATTTTTGGTTAGGTTATTTTTATGTTTATTAGGTTTTTTAAGTTAGGGTTAGGTACATAAAGGGGATGCCCGTTTTTTCTTTCCCCTATTTATTAAAAAAAAAAAAAAAAAAAAAAAAAAAAAAAAAAAAAAAAAAATATATATATATATATATATATAATATATATATATATTTTATATTAAAAATATATATATTATATAATATATTATCCTCTTGGGCAGATCATACTTTTTGGGAAAAGGGAAATTTTTTTTATTACGAAAAATTTATCAGAATTCCATACATATATATATTTTATATTATATATATTTATATATATATATATATATATTATTTTAAAATATATATATATAACGTCAAAAATATATGTTTAAATTTTTTTTTTTATTTTGGGGGCAGAAACATACGAAAAAAAATTTCTGAACGTGCTTTTTAGGGTTTAATTATAGAAAACCCCAAACAATAAACAAAAAAAACAAAAAAAAATTATTTTCATTTTTTCCAACCAAGGGTTTATTTTTTGAAGTTTCAAAGTTAAAATTGCTGGGGAAATTTAGTGTTTCCTTATACCCAAAAGAATACCCAAAATGCATTTTTCCCAAAAATCCCAAAATGAATATTTTAAAAACCAAAATTTTTTCCTTATCCCCCAACCAACCCAAAAATTTTCCCACCCAACTTAAACCCTTTGCTACATAAAGTAACAATTTTAGTTTAAACCCCTTAAAGATCCTAGGTTTTTTAAAATTCCGATTTTAGACTAACCCAAAGATCCTAACCTAAATGACACTTAAAATAACCCATATCAACCTAACCCCAAACCAACCTATTTCCTAACCTAAATTAAAGATTGACCCGAACTTAATATTTTTAACCCTTTTTAAAAAATCCTTAAAAGATCTAAACAAAAACCGGGTCTAATAAATTAACTAAATAAACCAACCCATATCTAACCAAACTAAACCCAACTCAATCCAACTATCTACATAACCTAAACCCAAAAAAACGATTCTACCCTTTCAAACCCTTTTCCTTTAAATTTTCGAAATTTTAATTAAACGTAATCAAAATACCCCAACCCCTAAACTTAAATTTTAAAACCCGGCCCAACCTAAAACCCAAACTTACTCCCAAAACCCAACCCAATCTAAAAATTTCCTAACTCCCAACCCCAAAATTTTTTAACCAAACCTAACCTTATTTAAAAAAAACCTACCTCTTAAATTAAAATTTAACCCAAACTAATCTTTTGAAATTTTCCTAACCTAAACCCCGAAAAATTAAACTAACCCACTAATGTTTGTAACCTAACCCCAATTTCCCTTTTGGTTTTTAATAACCTAAAAATTCGACTTAACCAAGCCATTCTAAACTAACCCAACTTTAAACCCAAACCCAAACCCCAAATTAAATTTACGTTTTCCTTTCGTAACCTAAAGTATTTTAAAATAACCCCAACCCTTTCCCAACCTACCCCTTTTCAACTTGGGCCTAAACCCAACCTAATCTAAAAAAAAATAAACCTAACCTACCTAATAACTAAACCCAACTTAAACCCAAACTACCTACCTAAATGCAAAAACCCATCCAAAAAACCCAACCCCACCTTAAACCTAACCTAACCAAAACAACGTAACCTAACCAACCCAAACCAAAAACCCAATAAACTACCAAATCTAACGTAGAACAACCTAAAAAAAACCCAAAAACCCAATAAGCTAACCCCAAAACTAAAACCCAACCCCACCCACACCTATTTAATCAAAAACTAACCTAACCTAACCCCCAAAAAAAAACGATTCTAACATAAACCCGCCCTTCTGTTCAACATTATCTAACCATTTTAACAAAAATAACTTTCAACCTAAAATAATACAAAAGTTTCTAGCCCAAAAATACACTTTTAAATTTAATTTTTAAAGTAAAATAAATTAACCCCAAACCCAAAAAACTCAAAACCCCCTTATCCTTATTTACCTAACCCAACAAAAAAAAGGGGATAGGGGATAAAACAAGAACAAGGGAAGAGAGAGTTTAGGAAAAGCCCAAAAGGGAGTGAAGAGAGGGGCAAAAAAAAGCAACGAAATGTCTAAGAGAAGAGAGAGGAGGGAGAGAGAGGGGCAAAAAAGCAAGAGGGAGACAGAGAGAGCAGGAGGGAGAGGGAGAGAAAAGATAGAGAGAGAAAAAAAAGAGGGAAAAGAGAAAGAAGAGAGAGAGGGCAGAAAAATGGGAAAAATTTTATATATATAATATTATTTTAATATATAATATATATATATATATATATATATTATAAAAATAGGGTAAAGATGATGTAACGAAAAAAAAATGATGTAATCATGTAAAATGATGATAAAACAGGGAAATTTTGTCCAGTTTTAATAAAAAAAGGGAAAAAAAAACATTCCCAAAAATCGAAAAAACGAAATATATAGCCTTTTGAGAGTGATCCAAAATGACCTTTTTTCATTTCTTTGATGATTTTGGCAATTATTGGGTAATAAAAGAAACAAATTTCAGAATTGTATTAATCAGACAATAATATGAAAAAAGAGAAACAGAGAATTAAAAATTTAATATTTAATTTTACCATTATTATTATTTTTTATTATTATTTTTATTATTATTAAATTTTTATTATTATCATTTTTTTTTATTATCATTATCAGTTTTATTATTTTTAATAATTATTATTTTTTTTCATTTTAGTATTATTACCCCCCAAAAAAACATAAAATGTTTTTAAACCAAAAAAAAATTTAAAAAGAATAAGTATAATAAAATAAAAGTCCCTTATGATTTTTGTTTAATATCAAAATTGTTATTATTTTATTACTTTTTAAATTTTTTCTGGGAGTAAATTGTCATTTTGAGTGCCCTTTTTGTCTTTTGGTTTTCATATTGCCATTCAAAGGGTACCACATTGGGATTTTGTTTGTTATAGGTTATTCTGGTTGCAATATTTCCCTTCTGGTATTTATTTTTGTCATTTGGTAGCCATAGAGGGATTTTTCCTTTTTACCCTTGCAAAGAAAAAACTTTTATTAGAGAGTCCCGTTTTAAACAAATGATTTTGGTTTTGTTTTATTTTTTATCTTCGAGTTTATTATTTTTTCTGATGAATAATCAGTTAAAATGAAAAATTTTTTTAAATTGATAATTCTTTTTTATTATTAAATTTTAATCGTTTTTATTTCAGGGCAACAGCGGGAAAATTTCGTAAATTTGGGGGGATTGATTTAACCCAAATTTCTTCCCTTAATAATGAAATCCTTTTTAAAATATCATTACGGTTTTTAAAAGTCTAAACCTCCCTTCGCAATGATTTTGATTTTTCCCGGGGCTCTAATTACCCCCCATTAAAAACCCACTATTAAGGAGAGTATAATGTAAGCAATAAGTTTATATTTTTTATCATTTTTTTGTTTTTTTGTATATTTTATAATAATTTTTTTATTTTTTTGTTTGGTTTTTATTTATAAATTTATCTATTTTTATTATTGTATTGTTATTTTTTCACTTATCATTTTTATGTTTTTTATTTTTTTTTATTTTTTATTTTTATCATTTTTAAAATGTTTTATTTTAAATTTTTTTGGAAATTAGTTTTTTTTTAAATATTTTACTATTGTATTTCCCTCATTTATTCAAATCTTTTATTCTGAATTTCTCCTTTAATTTTTTTCTGTTGTTTTTCTTACTACCGAGATATTGTTCATTATATATTTTTAGTTTTTTTGCAAAACAATTTTCAAATTATTGACTTTCCCCTTCCCCTTTCCCGCTTAGTTTTAAACCCTTTTTTTTATGCTTTCAAAAATTTTTCATTTTTTATTTTTTTCCCCTTTTTTTTGGAATTCCCTTTTAAATTTTTTTTGTTTTCAGAATTGTTTTTTTTTTTACTTAAATATAATTTTTATATTTTATATATATAATTATTATAAAATTAAAATATTAAAATTATAATTTTATATATTGTTTTATTATATTAAAATTATTATACAAATTTTATATCCCCATTATATATTAAAATATTATTAAAATTTATTTTATATTATATATTATATTATTATTTATATATTTATATATTAATAATATATATATTAAAATTTTAATTAGGGTATATTTATATTAATTTTATATATATATATAAAATATATATATATATATATTATAATTAATTGGGAAGAAAAAAAAAATTCATGAAAACGATAAAATTTTGAATTACGAAAAAAGGGGGAAAAAATAAGAAAATGAAGAATTTTGGGGAAGCCTAAAAATAAGAAAATTTAAAAAATAAGCTGGAAGGGAAGCGAAAGTTTAATAATTTTTTAAATTATTGCAAAAAAACTAGAAAAATTAATGAACCCAAATTACGGAGTAAGAAAAAACAAAAAGATAAAATAAAGGAGAAATTCAGTAACAAAAGATATTGAATAAATGATAAGTACAATAGTATCAATAAAAAAAAAAAAATTTACCAAATAATAAATACAACCTAAAATGATAAAAAAAAATAAATAATGAATACAATCATGAAAATGATAAGTGAATAATAACAGATACAATAATAATAATATGTCTAAATCGAATGAATAACAAACATAATAATAAAAATTATTATAAAATAAATATGGAAAATAACAATAAATGATCATAATATACACTTATTCGCTTATCATTATCCTCTCCTTATTAGTGGGTTTAAATGAGGGTAAATAGTGCCCGGGCGGACAAAATCATCTGCTGAATGGGGGATTAGACTATAACCGTAATGATAAATTAACAAGGATATTCATTATTAAGGGAAGCAATTGTGTATCATCAATCGTCCAATTACGTAATTTCAGCTGTTGACTGAAATCAAACGACCCAAATTTTAAATAATAAACAATAGAATTATCAATTTCAAAATTTTTATTCATTTTAACTGATTAGTCTCATGTAAAACAATAAACTCGAAGATCAAAATATACAAACAAAATCAGAAATTAAAACATGACTCTCTAATACAAGGTTTTTTCATGCGAGAGTCAAAAGGAAAAATACATCAATATGGCAACCAGAATGACAGAATGAATACCAGAATGACAATATTGCAACCAGAATAACAATATAACAAACAAAATGTGGTAGCCTGAATGGCAATATGACAACCAGAAAGACAATATGGCAACCAAATGACAATTTTACTACCATAAAATAATAGTAATGATCATAATAACAATATTGATATTAATAACAATATCATAACGACTATTATTATTTTTATACTTATTCTTATTATTGTTATTATTTTACAGTTATGATTTTTTTTTGGGGGTAATAATACTAATAATGAAAGTAAAAATAATAATAATGTAATAATAATAAAAATGATAATAATATAATATAAAAATAAATAAAAATAATAGAAATAATAATAATAATAAAATAATAATAATAATGGTAATATTGATAATCATAAAATGTCATCAAAATTCTCTTTATTCTCATTTTTTCATCTTTTATTTCATGATTAATAAAATTCTGGTAATTATCATCATTATTACCCTAATAATTGCCAAAATCATCAAAAAAAATCGAAAAAAACGTCATTTTGGAGTCTACTCTCAAAAGGCATATTTCGTTTTTTCCCGACTTTTGGGTTTTTTTTTTCTTTTCCCTTTTTTTTATTACATATGGACACAATTCCTGTTATTATCATTATTATCATGATTATCATCATTATTATCGTTATCATCATGATTATCATCATTATATATATATATATATATATATATATATATATATATATATATATATATTCATCTTTCTGTCTCTCTCTCTTTCTTTCTCTCTGTCTCTTTTATTTCTCTCTCTATCTTTCTCTCTACCTCTACCTCCTGCTCTCTCTGTCTCCCTCTTGCTCTTTGTCTCTCTCTCCCTCTCTCTCATCTTAGACATTTCGCTTGCTCCTTTTGACCTCTCTCTCACTCCCTCTTGCTCTTCCTCACTCTCTCTTTCCCTCTCGTTCTTGCTATCCCTATCTGCCTTTTTTTTGTTAGGTTAGGTAAGATAAGGATAAGCTGGGTTGAGTTTATTGGGTTGGGTTAAGTTAGTTACGTTAAAATAGAATCATAAGTGTAGTTTAGGCTAGAAACGTTGTATTATGTTAGGTTAGAATAGTTATTTTATGTTAAAATGGTTAGATAATGTTAGAACAGAAAGGGTTGTTATGTTTAGAATCTTTTATTTTGGTTTAGGTTAGGTTAGATTTTGATTAATAGATGTGGTAGGTCTGGGTTAGATTTGGTTAGCTTAGTTAGGTTTAGGTTGGGTTTAGGTTAGGTCTACGTTAGATTTGGTTAGTTTAGGTTTAAGGTAGGTTAGGTTTTTGGATAGGTTTGCATTTAGGTAGGTAGCTTAGGTTTAAGTTAGGTTGTATTAGATTGGGTAGGTTGGTTTATTTTTTTTTAGATTAGGTTAGGTTAGGTCAAGTTTAGTGTGGGGTAGGCTAGGAAAGGGGTTGGTTAGTTTAAAATTTTGTTTAGGTTATGTTAGGTAACGTAAATTTAATTTGGGGTTGGGTTAGGTTAAGTTTGGGTTAGTTTAGAATGGCTTGGTTAAGTCAGAATTGTTAGGTTGTTATAACCATAGGATTGGTTAGTTACAGTTACATTAGTAGGTTAGATTAGGTTCAGGTTAGGTTAGGTAAGATTCGAAAGATTAGTTTAGGTTAAATCTAATTTAAGCAGGTAGGTTCGGTTAATAAGGTTAGGTTTAGGTTAGATAAGTTTAGGTTGAGTTAGGTAATGTTTAGATTGGGTTAGGTTTGGAGTAAGTTTAGGTTAGGTTAGGCCAGGTTTTTAATTTAAGTTAGGTATGGGTTAGGGTAGTTTATTACGTTTAGTTTAGAATCGTAAAGTTAGGAAAGGTTAGAAATATTAGGGTAGAATCGTTATTTTAGTTTAGGTTATGTTAGATAGGTTGGATTGTGTTAGGTTTAGCTTAGGTTAGATATGGGTTAGGTTAGTTTAGGTTACATTTAGGCTAGAACGGTTTGTTTAGGATCGTAAGGATGTTTAGAAAGGGTTAGAAATATTAAGTTAGGGGTCAATCGTTAATTTAGGTTAGGTATAGGTTGGTTTAGGTTAGGTTAGATATGGGTTAGTTTAAGTGACACTTAGGTTAGGATCGTTGAGTTAGGCTAAAATCGGAAGGTTAGATAAAGCTAGGATCATAAGGTTACACTAGAATTGTTACTTTATGTAGCTAAGGTTTAAGTTAGGTAGGAAAAGTTTAGGTTAGGTTAGGGATAAGGAAAACCATTTGACATTTAAAAGTATTCATTTTGGTAAACCTTTGGAAAATTCTTTTTTGAGTATTCATTTAGGTATAAGGAAACACTAAACTTCCAGCAATGTTGACTTTGAACCTTCGAAAATGAACCTTGTGTTGGATAATAATAAATAATTTTCTTTTGGGTATTTTTTGTTTATTGATTGGGTATCTAAAATTCACCTAAAAAGCACGTTCAGTTTATTTTTTCGTATGTTTCTGTCCCCAATAAAGAAAAAAATTTTAAATTTATATTTATTGACGCTATATATATATATATATATATATATATATATATATATATATATATATATATACATATATATATATACACACATTCATGATTAAATTTCGTAATATAATAACAATTCCTTTCAGAAGTATAGATCTGTCCAAGAGGAAATATATATATATATATATATATATATATATATATATATATATATATATATATATTATATATATATTTATTTATTCTTTATTTATTTTTTTAAATAAATAGAGAAAGAGAAGAACCTGCATCAGCATTTACTTTTTAAAGCAATTCCAGCTACCAAACCTACCCTAAACTAATAAGTATAACCTAACCTACCTTGACCTAATGTACCCTAACTTAACCTAACTTAAACAAAACTAATAAACATGACATAACCTAACCTAAACTAAACTAATAAACATGATAAACGTAATAAACGTAACCTAGCCAGAACCTAACCTAACCCATCTCAACCCAGTTTAACCTAACCTACCCAACCTAACCTATCCTAACCGAAATCTAACCCAAACAAATCTAAGCCTAACCTTTTTTACTCTTAACTTTTCAATTAGCATACATTTTCATTTTACTTCACTTTCACTTTTTATTTGTGTGCAGAATCACTTCAAGGATTACCTCTATAATTTCAGTTGACTGTTCTGCAACATAATTGATACAGTACTCCAAGTACCTTTTACACTTACTGTAAGTTTCAGTTAGCATAAATTTTAAGATTTGCTGGCGTCTTTTGTAGGACCATAACATGGAGCCGACAAAATGCTGGATGTCATAGCTTAGAATCACGACACTACTTGCGTTGTCAATTAGGATAAAGTAGGTGTCATAGATTAGGTTGGGTCTATGTAAGGTTAGCTTTGGGTGAGGTTAGGCTTAGGTTAAGTTAGATTATGCTCATTAACCCAATCACCCCGGATTTATGTTCTGTCCCTTGTAGGTTTTTGTGAATTTTGTTACATACAGATGGCTCCACATGTGCTCAGCCTCCAAAGGGGTCTATCAGTAGGCCCTACTGACTGATCTTGATTTCCCCATTCCTTGAATTGGCGGGAAAATGCGTTTTTCCTTTTAATACAATTGATATCAATACTGTTATTATTGTTATTAATGTTATGATTATTAAAGTATTATTAAAATCTTGTTAACATTTAAGACAATGAATAAAAGCAAAAGATCCTTTCCAAAAGTCAAGGAAAAGGGAAACAGGGCGAAAGGTAGGACTAATAAGTGACCCCTTGATGACTAAGCACTTGTAGAGCCATCGCATGTGTGAATACAATAAATAAACCTGTGTTACAGTGGGCATGGCATGTATTCTTGCCAAACGTGGCGATTGGGTTAAGTTTAGGTTTAGGCAACCTGCATCCTCACCCCATCTCTCACGCATCCTCATCCTGTCTCTCACGCACCCTCACCCCGTCTCTCATGCATCCTCACCCCCTAATTCTCACATACCTGAGGCTTTCCTTGTACTACTTTTTCGAATTTCCTAAATCCTTCCAATCCTTGCTGTTACCGCCCTTCCTTGCCCTTATCCTACAGGACCCACCATTGCCGTCTGATCCTACCCACACACACGCACACACACATACATGCATGCACGAACATGTACGTTCGGAGATGTACTCACAGGGAGTAATACACTTGAAGGGTTCATGCTATGGCTGTAAGCGTATGCTTGTCTTTGTCGTGGCTATTTTAACACTTAATTTGTTTTGTGTTTTTCACTCGTTTGTTCTTTTGTTTTAGTATATAAGGCTTGCACTCTTACATTACGTGGCACAGCCCATATCTTACAAATCTCACAGTTTTACTGCTTTAGATTTTTGTTTTTGTTATGTCACTTTTTTATTGATTTTATGTAGGTTGTCAGCTGCATAACT
>NW_023640380.1:176310-181310 GCF_015228065.2 Penaeus monodon | reverse complement strand
GGAGCGACCGGCAGGCTGACCCCGGGTCGCTCCCAGTGGTCTGAGAGACGCGGTTCAAGAGAGAGAGACGGAGAAACCATGGCCAGAGTGTCGTTGGGTGTTATTCTGGTAAGCGGGGCTTATCAGTTATTTTTATTTATTTTTTTAAAGAACATTACATTTTAATATGGATTGAATATATTTCAAGAGAATTTTAACCTACTGTAATTATAATGTAAAATTAAAAATAGTAAAATATAGAAAACTTTTACAGGAATTATGATTTTACTGTTATTAAGATAATTAATTCACTTGGAAGAGATCTGTTTTTCCCTGTTTTCTAATAAAACAGCGGTGTCGGTGGCGATTATATTTTAATAGAAATCTAATCATACTTTTATTTATCTAGATTTCGATATAAAGTTCATATATATATACATATATATATAAAATATATATATATAATATTATATAATGTATATAAATTATATATATATATATATATAATAAAACTATATATATATATATATAATAAATTGTTTTTTTTGTATAATTAATATATATATAATATATATATATATATATATATTATAATATATATATTATATATATGCATATACATAAATACACACATACATATTTATATATTTCCCTCTCTCTCTCTCTCTCTCTCTCTCTCTCTTTATATATATATATATATATATATATATATTATAATTATATATAATATATATACATATATACTACATACATATATATATATACATATATATATATATATATAATTATATTATATTATATATATACATATATATATTATATATAATATTATATATATATATATATATATATATATATATATATATATATAAATGTGTGTGTGTGTGTGTGTGTGTATGGTCTGTGTGTGTATATGTGTGTCTCTGTATACATGTTTATCATATGTTTATATGTATACACACACACACACACACACACAAAAACACACACACACACACACACACACACACACACACACACACACACATATATATATATATATAAAATATATATTTTATTATATATATATATATATATATACATATATATAATATTATATAATATATAATATATATATATATAATATATATGTATACATATGCATATGTATATCTATGTATATATATATATAAAATATATATATATATAATATATAATATATAATATATATATATTGTTATTGTTGGTGTGTGTGTGTTTTTCTTGTGTGTGTGTGTGTGGGGTGTATGTGTGTGTGTTTGTGTACACACACACACACACACACACACACAAAATACCCAAAAAACCAAACCCAAACCCAAACCCAAACCCAAACCCCAAAACCAAAATATATTTTATTAAAATAAAATTTTATATAAAAATAATATTAAACAAAAACCCCAAAAAACCAAAATACAACACAAACACACATTTTTTTATAATTATATTCTTCTATTTTTTTTTTTATATATTTTGTTATTATTATTATTATATTAATTAAAAAAAAAATTTTTATATATAAAATATTATTTTAATATATAGTATAATATATATATTAATTTATTTTAACTAGGGTTTAAAAATAATATAAAAAAATTTTAAAAAATAAACAAAAAAAAAAAAACCCCATATTTATATAAAAATTATATAATAATATTAGATTTTATATATATATATATAAAATTAATTTTATATATATCTATTATATATATATTTTATATTTTATTTTATAAAAAAAAAAAAATTTTTGTTTTTTGTTTTTTTCTTTATTTTTTTTAATTTTTTTTTTGTGAAATTTTTTAAAAACACACAAGAAAACACACACAACACACACCACACACACACCACACCCACAACACCACCCCAACACATTATTATATTATTATATATATATATTTATATATATTAAATTATTTTTTTTTTGGTTTTTTTTTTCCCCAAGGGTTTTTTTTTAAAAAACAATATAAAACCTAAAAAAAAATAAAAAGCCCCCACAAAAAAATTATTTTATATAAAATATATTTTATATATCAAAATATAATTAAATATATTTTATTATATTAATATTTAATATATATAAAAGGGGTATATATATTTTATATTTTAAAATATATATATATATATATTTTTTTTTTTTTTTGGGTTTTTTATTTTGTTTAATTTTTTTTTTAAATTTTACATACACAAAAAAAACCACCCCTTTTTTACACCACAAAACCCCCCCCCCCCACACATGTATTTATTTTCTTTTATTTTAATATTATATTTTTAAAATTTTGGGGGGAAATTTTTGTTTTTTTCTTTTTTTTTTTTGGGATTGGGGGGTTGGGGGTTTGGTGGTTATAAAATATTTTCATAAAAAAGAGATAAAAAATAATTTTATATATATAAAATTAATTTCTATCTTTATTTTTATATATATTTCAAATATATACTTAATATATTTTATAAATATTATATATATATATATATATATATATTAAAATTAAATAATTTTTTTTTTTTATAATAATACAAAAATCTTTAAAATATATATTCTTATTTTTTAAAAAAATATATATTATATCTTTTAAAATTATATTTAATATATATTTTTAAAAATATTTTAAATATATTTTATTAACATAAAAAAATATAATATATATATATATATCTATTATATAATAAAAATATATTAAAATTTTTTATATTTAAATATTATATTATATAAACTTCCCCATTCTAAATATATATTTTTTATATATATATATATATTTTTTCTAATTTTTATATATAATTTTAATAAAAAATATATAATTATTTTTAATATATTTTATATATATATTTTCCCTTTCCATATATAATAAAATTCTATTTGTATATATATCATTTATATATATATTAAATAATTATTTTATATATATCATCATTTTCTATTTATATAAAATATCTATTTTTACTTTTTCACTCTTGGGGATATATATTCTATTTTATATTATTTTGTTTATGTTTTTTTGGGGGGGTTGTTTTCAGGGCCCCTGGTGATGTGAAGCGGGTTTTGGTACCCCTGGGAAAGTCCGATATGCAAAAGCTTAGCCTCCCCCGGGGCTTTCCCTGGGGGAAACCCCGGCCTGTGCGAAAAAATCCCGACCGCTCACGTGTGTCAGCAGGTGCTGACTGGGCTGAACCTTCCTTACCCGCCGTGGTGCCCACCCAAAGGGCAGTGACCTTCAGGCAGAAATTGGGAAACTTCTCCGCCGGGGCGGGGGGCGAACCGCCGACCCCTCGTAAAGAAAAGGCCACCTTTTAAACCAAAAGTACTAGCCCGGAGGCTTGGTAGCCTAGTATGCAAGTGCTTTTCATGCCTTTTCCCCTTGCAGCTTTCCAACCCCTGGCTAGCTCAGTGCGAAAAAAGGGGGGCAGCTTTTTTCATAATTTTCCCCTGGCCCGGGCACAAACGTCCCACAGCCAAGACCTCTGCAATGCCTCCTTTGTTGGGGCCAACCCATGGGTAAAATGGGCCCCCTTTCGGTCAAAGGTAAAACTTTTGGGGGGTCTCGGAGCAGCAGGAGGCCCCCAGGTACGGGGTTATTGGCCCCCCCGGCGGTGGCCCCAAATCTGGCTTTTTAACCCAAATCCTGCCCCCCAGCCACCCGGGGTAATGGGCGGCTCGGGGGGGTGGGGCCCTTTCCCTTTCCCCCTCCCCCCAGAAGCCCTCTGGCAACGTCTCACTAAATGGGAAAAACTTTTGGGGGGGGGGGTGTTTTTCCCCTCCCCCCCCAGCCAAGGAAGGCGGGCCCGTGGGGGCCCCGCCCGGGGGGGCAAAAGTCAGGGTGCAGGATTGGAACGAGAGTTTTTCTCATCCCGGCCCCGCGCCCCCGGGAGGCGCCAAACCCCCCATGAAGCTTGTGGGGCAAAGCCCTTGGGAAAACCCCCAATTTTGGAAAGGGTTTGGGGCCACAGCCTGCCGAAACCCCCCTTTTTTTGGGGCTGTGTCGGGGGGGCGGCAGAGGTGGCGTGCACCCGGATTAAAACCCCCCAGGCCTTTAAACCAGGGGGGCTTTTTTCCCCCTAGGCCCCCATGGAACACCGTCCTTGCAGGGAGGAAAACGGTTACCCCTGCTATCGGGGGGAAAAAGAAGCGACTGGGGTTGAGGTGGCTGCCCTCTCAAGGTGAGAAGACCTGGGAGCGGCACGGGAGTGTGGGTGGTTTTCACCTACTCTGGTCGGGGGCCCCAGCGTGGTCAACCCCCTCTAAGGGGTTTTGCCATAGCCCCCCCTCTCCAGTCGACTTCAGCCCACGGTAGTTGAAGGGGGCAAACCCTTGATGATTTTATTATGGCATTGAGACTAAGCATGCTTTGGGGTTCTTGTCTTCCCTTTTTCTGTAAAACGCTCCCAACCAAATTTTATAAAATCGAGTGAAAAAAAGGCCCTTTTTAAAGCCCAAAATCGCATCTGTTTCAGTCCCCCAGTGGAAAGGGCCCCCTTCTCCGGGGCTTTTTTCTAAAAAGGTTTTCCAAAAAAATGAGGTTCTCTGGCTCCTGGTAACCACACTCCAAACCCCATCGGGTGGACTTGGTACAGCGATAATTTGGGGAACATTTGGCCCCAAAGGGAAACGCCACATATATTTATATGTTCTTTTAAAAAAATATATAAATATAAAAAAATTTTTAATATATATAAAATATTATTATATTTTATATTATTTTTATTTTTATATTCGTTAAAATTTAAAGTGATTTCGCCCAGGTCTGTGATCTACCGACGAAAGATGCCCCTTTTATTTAGAAGAAAATTTATTTTACAAAGCCCCTGTGGGGGTGTGTTTTGTTTTGTGGGGTATGTTGGAAAGTTATATATACGTGTTAATTATTTATTTTAGAATTATATATATATATATAATATATTATATATATATTTATTTTTATATATATGCTAGAATTTTTGGTTTTAAAATATATATATATATATATATAATTTTATTATTAAAATATATATTTGTTGTGTGGGGTGTGTGT
>NW_023640380.1:165645-168145 GCF_015228065.2 Penaeus monodon | reverse complement strand
TATGTGTGTATAATATGTATATATATCTTTTTTCTGATGGGTATAAATATATATATATATATATATATATATATATATTATATAATAAGAATATATATATGTATATATATTTATACATATATACATATATATATGTATATATGTTTTTTTGTTTTGTTTTATGGTTTATATATATATTATGTTTAATATATATATATTAGTATTATATATATATATATATATCATATATATAATAATATATATATATATATAATATAATATAAAACATACATACACCACAGCACAGTTACTTACGTTTTTAGGTTAGTTCGATGGGGGTAGATAGGTTAAGTTGGATTAGTTTACGTTAGCGTTAAGTCTAGGCTTAGTTCGTTTTGTTTAGGTTAGGTTAGTTTAAGTTAGGTTAAGTTATTTAGAGCAAAATTTAGATTGGTTAAGTAGTTATAGGATACGTTAGGTTAAATTAGGTGAGGTTAAATCCTCCTCAAATCAGGTTCAGTTAGTTAAGGTTAGGTCTCAGTTTAAGTTAGGTTAGGTTGATTTTAGATTATGTTAGGTCACAGTTAGGTTGGATTTGGTTTAGTGAGGTTAGGATGGGTAGTTTGTTAGCTGATGTATGTTGATGTTAGTTCAGGTTCAGTTAGGGTATGTTAGATAGGTTAGGTCAGATTAGGTTTGGTTTAAGTAGGTTAGTTTAGGTTAGGGTAGATTAATTTGGTTAACCCAATCGCCACGTTTGGCAAGAATACATGCCATGCCCACTGTAACACAGGTTTATTTATTGTATTCACTACATTAGATGGCCCTACACCAAGTGCCTTAGTTCATCAAGGGGTCATTATTAGTCTACCTTTCTCACCTGTTTACCCCTTTTCTTGACTTTTGAAAGGATCTTTTGCATTATTTCATTGTCTTAAATGTTAACAAAGATTTTAACTAATACTTTAATAATCATAACATCAATAACAATAAGAAACAGTATTGATATCAATTGTATTAAAAGGAAAAACGCATTTTCACTGACAATTCAGGAATGGGAATCAAGATCGAAGTCAGTAGGGCCTACTGATTGATCTTGGAGGCTGAGCACATGTGGAGCCATCTGTATGTAACAAAATTCACAAAAACCTACAAGGGACAGAACATAAATCCGGGGTGATTGGGTTAAGTAGTTTCGTTAGTTTAGATTATGATCAACTTACGTTATATTATCTTGTTATATTACGTTATGTTAATTAAGATTAGGTTTATTTAGTTTATGTTGGTATAATTAGGTTTAGTTAGGTTAGCTAAATAATGATGGATTACATTTACTTAGGTTGGTGTAAATAAATATACAAAAACCTAACTTACCCTACCCCTACCCTAACCTGACTAAACCAGACCTAACTTAACTTAATTGAACCTGAACCTAAACAAACATAAGATAAACTAACTTAACGAAACCTAACATCTAATCTAACCTACCTAAATCTAACCCTAGCTAGCTAAACGTGAGCTAACCTAACTTAACCTAACTTAATTTTACAAATGTAAACTAACTTATCCATAACTAATCTAACCTACTCTAACTAAACCAAAGTTAATTAACCAAACCTTACCAAAACTAACTAAACCCAACCTACCTTAATCTAACCTAACCTAAACCTAACCTAACCTAACTAAACACAATCTAACCTGTAAGGGTTCTGTGAGCCAGAGGTCCCCCGATAGGCAGCTTAGGGGGCAGAACTGGGCCCCGTTCGGTCCCTCCCAAAATGCGCTATATCTCCCTACAGATCTTTAGTTGGGTGCCGGTGTAAGGACATACAGTTTTTGATTTGGTTTCACCCGAGATAAATAATAGACTTGGTAAAAAATTAAAATTTAAACAAAAGAAAAGGAATTATAGAAGAAACCTCAGTAAATAAAACAAAACAGCTAATTACATAAAATAATAAATACAGCTAAAACAATATATAATAAAATAAAAAGGTGTACGCACCAAATTCTACCTTTAATTAAGAAATAAAATAAAAGCAAAAGTAAATCAAGTCTCGGGTGAAGTGTATATACAGCAATAAAATAAAATGTAAAAACGACAAACGTAAAAGTAAGGGAGGTGACCAGCTGCATAAATAAAACGCGAGGTAAAAGAGGATGCAAGCCAAGCTAAAGGAACGCCCAACAAAAACAAACATGTAAACATAGAGTTGCCTGATAGTAATAAAAACGTGGAAAAAAAAATAAAAACAGTTCCTTATGAATCTGAAGTTATGCAGCTGACAACCTACATAAAATCAATAAAAAAGTGACATAACAAAAACAAAAATCTAAAGCAGTAAAACTGTGAGATTTGTAAGATATGGGCTGTGCCACGTAATGTAAGAGTGCAAGCCTTATATACTAAAACAAAAGAACAAACGATTGAAAAACACAAAACAAATTAAGTGTAAAATAGCACGACAAAGATTACGCTGACAGCCAAGCATGAACCCAAGTGTATTCCCTTGAAATCCCG
>NW_023640380.1:162621-165545 GCF_015228065.2 Penaeus monodon | reverse complement strand
CGAATACACAGATTAACACTACTCTATGTGTGCAAACCTGTGTTACACTTGTATTCTTGCCAATCGTTGTTTTTTAGTTTAGGCATGCACTCCCCCTCTCTCACACCTCATCTTCTCTCGCATCCTACTCTTCCTTACCCATTCTCAGCTTTTGTCTCTCACGCACCCTCACCCCGTCTCTCATGCACCTCACCCTAATCTCACATACTGGGCTTTCCTTGTACGACTTTTTGATTCCTAAATCCTTCCAATCCTTGCTGTTACCGCCCTTCCTTGCCCTTATCCTACAGGACCCACCATTGCCGTCTGATCCTACCCACACACACGCACACACACATACATGCATGCACGAACATGTACGTTCGGAGATGTACTCACAGGGAGTAATACACTTGAAGGGTTCATGCTATGGCTGTAAGCGTATGCTTGTCTTTGTCGTGGCTATTTTAACACTTAATTTGTTTTGTGTTTTTCACTCGTTTGTTCTTTTGTTTTAGTATATAAGGCTTGCACTCTTACATTACGTTGGCACAGCCCATATCTTACAAATATCTACAGTTTTACTGCCTTTAGATTTTTGTTTTGTTATGTCACTTTTTATTGATTTTATGTAGGTTGTCAGCTGCATACTTCAGATTCATAAGGAACTGTTTTTTTGGCACGTTTTTTATTACTATCAGGCAACTCAATGTTTACCAATATTTGTTTTTGTTGGGCGTTCCCTTAGCTTGGCTTGCATCCTCTTTTACCACGCGTTTTATTTATGCAAATTAAGTTAGGTTAAGTTAGGTTAGCTCACGTTTAGCTAGCTAGGGTTAGATTTAGTTAGGTTAGATTAGATGTTAGGTTTAGTTAGGTTTCGTTAAGTTAGTTTATCTTATGTTTGTTTAGGTTCAGGTTCAATTAAGTTAAGTTAGGTCTGGTTTAGTCAGGTTAGGGTAGGGTAGGGTAAGTTGGGTTTGGTTGTTATATTATTTAACCCAACCTAAGTAAATGTAATCCATCATTATTTAACCTAACCTAACTAAACCTAATTATACTCAACATAAACTAAATAAACCTAATCTTAATTAACATAACCTAATATAACAAGATAATATAACGTAAATTGATCCTAATCTAAACTAACGAAACTACTTAACCAAATTAACCTACCCTAACCTAAACTAACCTACTTAAACCAAACCTAATCTGACCTAACCTATCTAACATAGCCTAACTGAACCTGAACTAACATCAACATACATCAGCTAATCAAACCTACCCATAACTAACCTCACTAAACCAAATCCAACCTAACTGGACCTAACATAATCTAATCTAACCTAACCTAACTTAACTGAACCTAACCTTAACTAACTGAACCTGATTTGAGGAGATTTAACCTAACCTATTTAAACCTAAACCAAAAACTAACCCAAAACTTAACCTAACTACACCCAACAAACCAAAAAACGAAATTTAAAGTGCTTGTTTGTTTTTATATAATTATATATATATATTATATATATTATATATATATATAATAAACATTATTATATTATATAAAACCATAAAACATATATACATTATTTTTAAAATGTTATAATATTTAAATATAATATATTTATTATATATATAAAACATATATTGTTTAAAACCCAAATTATATATTATATAATATATATTTATATATATTTAACCTAGAAAAAAAAATATTATCATTTAAAACACACATTTTAACAAATACATATACACTACACCAAACACACACACAACAAACACACACACACAACACACACACACACACAATATGTATGTATTGTAACATATCTGTAATAGATAGAAGATAGTAGATAGAAGATAGATAGATAAAAGATAGGTAGATAAATAGAGATATATAATGATATGCAAAAACACACGCACACCACACGACACACACATCATTTAGTACATAAAAATCATTTCATTTGAGCAGGGGCCGGGCTTGCCTCCAAAAATCAAAAGAGCATCCCCGGCGATTATAATATAGTCAATAAGGATATGCCCCGTCATTTTTCCTGAAGGGGTAAAAGAAATTTTTTATATATAAAAGTATATATATATATTATATTTATATATATAATTTAAAATTATATACATGTATACAATATAGGTATACACTATAATGTTAACGCATATTACATATATCATATATATTTTTGAATGTATACAAAAAATTTAAAGGAATCTTTTGTTTTAACAGAAAAAGAGATAAACTGACCGACGGGGAAAGTGCAATAGAAAAATTTTCATAATCTTCATGACCTAAGGTTTGAAAAAAAATCAAGGTTTCGTGTAACTTGGTTCAGGATCGTAATGACATTTTAAATGTAAAATTGAAATTTTCCCACGAGTGTAAAAAAAAGGAAAAAATCACGGGTGCGGGGCCAAGTGGAAAAAACCGGAGACGGACATCGTACAGTCGATCAGTGATGCTGATGCGGCGGGGGAGCGACCGGCAGGCGACCCCAGTCGCTCCCAGGGGTTTGAGAGAGGGGTTCAAGGAGAGAGACGGAAAAAACCATGGCCAATGTCTTTTGGGGTTTTTTCGGTAACGGGGCTTATAGTTATTTTTATTTTTTTTTTTTTTAAAGAACATTACATTTTAAATGGATTGAAAATATTTCAAGAGAATTTTAACCTACTGAATTTTAATGTAAAATTAAAAAAAAGTAAAAAATAGAAAACTTTTACAGGAAATTTGATTTTACTGTTTTTAGATAATTTAATTTACTTGGAAAAGATCTGTTTTTCCCCGTTTTTTTAATAAAAAAAGGGTGTGCCGCGATTATATTTTAATAAAAATCTAATCATCTTTTTTTTATCTAATTTCGATATAAAGTTCATTTAAAATATACATATATATAATATAACGGTATAATATATTATTTTTATAATATATT
>NW_023640380.1:139347-144503 GCF_015228065.2 Penaeus monodon | reverse complement strand
GGGGGAACCGAGAGCACTCCTCATAAGCGAGGGCGATAGCACTCTGGGTCCCCCTGTGTGGGCGAAAGCCGTGTTGCCTACTGTTGTTTTTGTTGATGACTAATCAGTTAAAATGAATAAATTTTGAAATTGATAATTATATTGTTTATTATTAAACCGAATCGTTGATTTCAGTTACTGAAATTACGTAATTGGTTGATTGATGGTACACAAGTTGCTTCCGTTAATAATGAATTTCCTTGTTAATTCATCATTACGGTTATATGTCTAATCCTCCATTCAGCAGGTAATTATGATCCGCCCGGGGCACTAATTACCCCCATTAATCCACACTAATAAGGACAGGATAATGATAAGCGAATAAGTTTATATTCATTATCACTTATTATTATTTACCATCTTTATTTTATAATAATTTTTGATTATTATGTTTGTTGTTCATTCATAATTTAAATATTTTATTATTACTGTATCTGTTATTTATTCACTTATAATTTCATGATTGCATTCATTATTATTTATATTTTCATCATTTTAGTGTTGTATTAATTATTTGGTTATTAGTTTTTTTTTATTATTGGTACTATTGTACTTTTCATTTATTCAATATCTTTTATTATTGATTGTCTCCTTTATTATAATTATTTATCCTTTTTACTTCCGTAGATATTATTTCATTGCTCATTATATATTCTAGTTATTTTTGCAATCAACTCTCAAATTATTGATTTTCGTTTCCCTTCCAGCTTATGTCGTCATCTTATTTTTATGCTTCTCATTCTTCTTCATTTTTTTTCTTTTTTCTTTTTTTTTCTTTTTTATTATTTTTTATTAATTGTATTGTCTTCCTTTTTTCCCATAATTAATATATTTCATCCTTGTGTGTGTGTGTGTGTGTGTGTGTGTGTGTGTGCGTGTGTGCGTGTGTGTATGTGTGTTTGTGTGTGCGCGTGTGTGTGCGTGTGTGTGTGTGTTTGTGTGGGAGTGCGTGCGTGCGTCTGTGTGTGTGTGTGTGTGTGTGTGTGTGTGTTGAAATTTTCTTTCTTTTTCTTATTTATATGTCCAGTTCGATAATTGGCTATCTACCTACCTTCCTACCTACACTTCTATCTACGTACTACGTATCTACCTATCTAGTTATCTACTACCTACCTACGTATCTGTCTACTATCTACCTACCTCCTTTCTTCTAGTCACCTTCTTACCGGCCCATCTTCTATCTGTTGTATCTACCTGCTATATCTTGGTTAGGTTAAGTTACTTTAGGGTTCATGCGTTTGTTATATTACTTAGGATCGGTTTGAATAGGAATAGATGTGGTTAGGTTTAGTTTCCTAGGTTAGTTAGGTCGGTTAGTTAGTTTATTAAAGTTAGGTAGATTGGTTTTTGGTCAGTTATGACGTTTAGTTTGGGGTAGATTATGCTATTTTATGTTACATACGTTTAATTGGTTTAGCATACGTTTTAGTTTACTTAAGTATATATTAAGTTTAGTTCTGTTAGATTTGGTTAGTCTAGTTTAGGTTTAGTTATCTTCGGTTGTATTAGATAGAATAGGTTTAGTTATTTTGTCCTGTTTGTTATTTAGGATTAGTTTTTAATAGCTATGTTTTATTTTATGTTATGTCTGTTATATTACGTTAGTTTAGGATAATTTAGGTTCGTTCCGTTAAGTTAATTTATTTAGATTCGAGAAGGGTTTAGTTTACGTTAATGTTGTGGTTATGTTAGATTAGGTTTCGTGTAGGTAGGTTAGAATTGATCTATTAAGGTTAGTAGGGTTAGGTTAGGTTTAGTTTGTATTAGGGTATAGTAAGGGTTTGGTTTTTGGTTAGGTTAGTTTAAGTTAAGATGGGTTGGTTTAGTTTCTTTAGATAAGCTTAAGTTTAGAATTCGATTTGGTTTAGTAGGTTATGCATTGATTGTTACGCTAGAATAGTTTAACCTTTACTTCGATAGCTTTAAGTTAGTTTTGGCTCGTTATGGGTAGATTTAGTTCGTTTCGGTTGAGTATTAGTTTAGTTAGGCAAGGTTAGGTTTGGTTATTTTAGGCGTATCAGGTTAGGTTTAGTTATATACTTAAATAGGTTAGGTTAGGTTAGGTTAACTAACCTAACCTAACCTAAGGTCTGGTTTAGTCAGGGTAGGGTAGGGTAGGGTAAGTTAGGTTTGGTTGTTATATTATTTAACCCAACCTAAGTAAATGTAATCCATCATTATTTAACCTAACCTACTAAACCTAATTATACTCAACATAAACTAAATAAACCTAATCTCAATTAACATAACCTAATATAACAAGATAATATAACGTAAATTGATCCTAATCTAAACATACGAAACTACTTAACCAAAGCAAACTAACCTACCCTAACCTAAACTAACCTACTTAAACCAAACCTAATCTAACCTAACCTGAACTAACATCAACATACATCAGCTAATCAAACCTACCCATACCTAACCTCACTAACCAACATCCAACCTAACTGGACCTAATAATCTAATCTAACCTAACCTACCTAACTTTAACTGACCTAACCTTACTAACTGAACATGATTTGATGAAGATTTAACCTACCTATTTAAACCTACGTAACTATACCTAATTTAATAACCAAACCTAATTTGCTCTAAATAAACTTAATCTAACCAACTAACCTAGCCTAACAAACGAACTAAGCCTAACTTAATCCTAAACTAACTAATCCAACTTAACCTAACTACACCTATCGAACCTAAAACGTAATCAAATGTGGTTGGTGTGCGTATGTATTATATATATCTATATATATATATATATATATAGATATATAATATATATAATATATAGATATATATATAAAAATATATATATACACATATATAATATATATTTTATTATTATATATTATATATATATATATATATATTCTATTATATCTATCTCTAACCATACATACATATATATATGGTATATATATAAATATATAGTATCTATCTATTATGTGTGTTGTGTTATATTATATATAGTATATATATATAGATATATATAGTTATCTGTATATATATTATCATCTATCATCATCTATATATATATATCTATATATATATAGTAACCATAGAAAATATATATATATATACATATCATACACACATATATACAAATACATATACACATACACACAAACACACAAAAACACACACACACACACACACACACACACACACACACACACACACACACACACACACACACACACACCAACACACACAATAGGTATGTATATGTATAGCATTCTGTTGTATAATATATATATAGGTATATATATATATAGTATATATATTATACTATATAGAGAGAGATGAGAAGAGAGAGAGAGAGAGAGAGGAGCAGAGAGAGAGAGAGAGAGAGAGAGAGAGAGATACATAGATATACACAAACACACACACACGCACACGCACACACACGCACTTACATTAAACATCATTTATATACATAAAACGTCATCTTCATCTTCATTATTGAGTCAGAGGCCGGCTTGCAACTCGCAAATCTGGCGATCTCAAGAGCACTCTCCACTGGCGATTATAAGTATAGTCAATAAGGATATGCCTCCAGTCCTGTTCATGAACGTAAAAGTATATGTAATAGATATAATAGATATATTATATATATATATATATATATATATATATATAATATATTGATATATATAAGTATAATTATTTATACATTATATGTATATATACGCCATGTAGATGTACTATATGCATATATACATATATACATATATATTTATAAATGTATATATGAAATTAAGGAAGAATCATTTGATTATGCAGATAAAGAGAGATGAAGTGTGCGACGTGAAAGTGCAATATGAATAATCTTCATAATCTTCATGACCTAAGGCTTGAAATAAATGCAAGATTCGTGTCCCTGGTTTCGGATCGTATGACAATGTTTAATGGGAAAATAGAATCTTCCACGTGTGTTAAAAAGAAAAGAAAATCACGGGTCCTGGGCCAAGTGGCAAAGACTGATGACGAAACTCTGTACGAGGTATGATCACGTGATGCTGATGCATGGCGCAGGAGCGACCGCAGATGACCCCGGGTTCGCTTCCCAGTGGTCTGAGAGACCGCGGTTCAAGAGAAAGATACTGATAAACCATGGCCAGGGTGTCGTTGGGTGTTTATTATTCTGGTAAGCGGGGCTTGTCAGTTATTTTTATTTATTCTTTAAAGAACATTCCATTTCAATATAGTTTGAACATATTTCAAGAGAATTTTGACCTACTGTAATTATATTGTAAATTAAAATAAAAAAAGTAATATATAGAAAACTTTTACAGGAATTACGATTTTAATGTTATCAAGAACAATTATTTCACTTGGAAGAGAAAAAATCTGTTTTTCCCTGTTTTTTATAAAACAGGCAGTGATTGCCGGCGATAATATTTTAATAGAAATCTAAATAACTACTTTTATTTATCTTGATTTCGATAATAAAAAAATTAATATATATATATATTATATCGTATATATATATAATATTATATATATATATATAGATATATATATTACATATATCTATTCATATATATATAAATATATATATATACCTATATACATATATATATAATCTCAATATTATATATATATAATATCTATATATTATATATATTTATGCATATACATACATACACACATATAGTTTATATCTTCCCTTTCTCTTTCCCCCCCCCACCGCCCCCCTTTGTTTTTTCTCTCTCTTTATATATCTATAATATAATATAGAATATTTATATATATATATATATATATCTATATATATATATATATATATATATATATATACACACACATATATATATATAAATATATTTACAATTATATTATATACATACATACATAATATCTATATATATCATCATATATATATATTTTATCTATATATATTTATATATATATATATGTATATATATCACTATATAGAGACTAATATATCTGTCAATATATTTTATATATATATATATATATATTATTATATAGAATCATCATATATATCCCATCTCCCTAGCTTATCTCTATCATCTATATATCAATATATATATAATATAGTATATATATATATAACCACACACATAAAACCTCAAACACTCCCACACTAC
>NW_023640380.1:119347-129347 GCF_015228065.2 Penaeus monodon | reverse complement strand
ATATATATATATAATATATATATATTATATATATATAATATATATATATATATAATATATATATATATCTCTATTATATGATAAATATACTTTTACCGTTCATGAAAACAATGACTGGAGCATTCGTATTGACATGCTTCTAATCGCCCGTGGAGAGTGCTATTGAGGGAAGTGCGAGTGCAAGCCGCCTCTGACTCATAATGGGATGATGTTTTATGTATATAAATGAGCTTTTGTAAGTGAGTGTGTTGTGTATGCGTGTGCTGGTGTGTGTGTTTGTGCATATCTTAGGTATATATCTCATTCTCTATCTATATATATACAGATATGTAGTATATATGATATGTGTGTTTGGGTGTGTGTATGATATGTATATATATTTTTTTCTATGGTCTAATAGATATATATTAGATATATATATATATATATTATATTATATATATATATATATATAGTATATATATATATTATATAATATTGATGTATATACATATAGATGTATATATTTTTGTATGGTTATATATATATATAATATATATATATAGATATAATATATATATATATATATTATATATATATAATACATACGCACACAAGCACATTTAATTACGTTTTTAGGTTCGATTGGGTGTAGTTAAGTTGATTAGTTAGGTTTTTGCTTTAGGTTAGGCTTAGTTCGTTTTTGTTTATTTTAGGTAGTTAAGCTAGATTAAGTTTAGTTAGAGCAAATTATGTTTGGTTAAATTCGCCATAGTTACGTTAGGTTTAATAGTTTAGGTTAAATCTCTCAAATCAATGGTCAGTAGTTGTAGGTTAGGGTTCAGCTAAGTTAGGTTAGGTTAAATTAGATTATGTTAGGTCCAGTAGGTTGGACCTTGGGTTTAGTGAGGTAGCTATAGGTGGTTTGATAGATGATGTTATGGTTGAGTTCAGTTCAGGTCAGTTAAGGCATGTTAGATAGGTTAGGTTAGATTAGGTTTGGTTTAAGTAGGTTAGTTTAGGTTTAGGTAGGTTAGTATGTTTTTGTAAGTATTTCGGTTAGTTTAGATAGGATCAATTTAGGTATATATCTTGTTATATTAGTTGTGTTAATTAAGATTAGGTTATTTAGTGTATGTTGAGTATAATAAAGTTTAGTTATGTTAGTTAAATAATGATGATTACATTTACTTAGGTTTGCTGTAAATAATGTATATAACAAAAACTTCACTTACCCTACCCTACCTAACCTGACTAAACCAGACCTAGCTAACTTAATTGACCGAAAAAAACTAACTAAACAAAACATAAGATAAACTAACTCAACGAAAACCTAACTAAACTTGACATCTAATCAACCTAAACTAAATCTAACCCTCGTAGCTAAAGTGAGCCTAAACCTAAACGTAACCTAACCTAATTTAACAAATGTAAAAACTAACCTATCCATAACTATGTAACTACTCTAACTAAACCAAAGTTGATACCGGAAACCTTACCAAATCTAACTAAACCCAACCTCCTTAATCTAACCTACATAAACCTAAACATACCTAACTAAACCAATTAACCACCTAAAAACATAACTAAACTTAAACTAATTTAACTTAACCTAACTTATATAAAGTGAAACCAAACCCTAACCAACATATTTAAGTATATAAACTAAACGTAACCTGATAAGCCTAAAATAATCAAACCTAACCTTGCCTAACTAAACTAATCTTACCGAAAGAAAACTAAATTCTAACCAAAACTAGCCCAAAAACTAACTATGCTATCTGAAGTAAAGGTAAATATTCTAGCGTAATAATCTCATAACCTAACTAAAAACCAAAAGAATTTAATAAGCTTATCTAAGGAAACTAACGTAACCCATCCTTAAACTTAACTAACCTAACCAAACCAAACCCTACTATACCCTAATATAACTAAAACCTAACCTAATCCATACTAACAAATTAGCTCAATCAACCTAACCTAACGAAAAACCTAATCTAACATAACACAACATACGTAAACTAAAACCTTCTCTATCTAAATAAAAGTAACCTTATGAAACCCTAACTAAACTCTCCCTAAAACTAAAATAATATACAGGAACATAACATAAAATAAACCTAATGCTAACATAAACATAACAGGAAAAAAATAGCTAAACCTATTATAATCCAAGCAACCGAAGATAACTAACCTAACCTAGCCCTAACCCAAAATCTAACTAACTAAACTAATCATAATCTTAACTAACCTAACGGATCCTAAACCACAACTAAACCTATGTTAACAAAGTATCGTATTACTGTAATTATACGTTATAATAATAATTTTTGGTGAAATTATACTACCAGTACAAATAAATAATAATATAATAATAACAATAATAATATTAATAACAATATTATAACCACTAGCATTATTATTATTATTATTATACTTATTATCATTATTGTTATTATTACAGTTATAATATATTTTTTGGCAATAATACGAATAATTAAGATAATAGAAATAATAAATAATTAATAATAATAATAATAATCATAATAATGATAATAATAATAATAATAATAATAATAATATTCAAATCTTATCAACATCTCTTTCTTCTCACTTTTATCCATCATTTATTGTTATGATTAATACAATTATGGTTAATATTATCATTATTACCCTAATAATTGCCGAAATCCCCAAAGAAATCGAAAAAAAACGTCATTTTGGAGTTATACTCTCAAAAGGCTATATTTCGCTAGATTTTTGCGCTTTCGACTTTTGGAATGTTTTCTTTTACCTGTTTTATATTATCTATGGAGACAATTATACTAATAAACCACAACAATTAATAAGAGTAATAACAATAATAATAACAATAATAAAGATTATAAATAATTATTTATATCATTATTTAATAGTATCGTTTATTACTGTAAATTATTACTGTTAAATAAGTATTTTTGCATTTACTACCAGTACAAATAAATAATTAATGATAATAATATTACACTAATAATACTAATACACATATTATAACCACTAGATTATTATTTTATTATTATTACTTATTATTATTATTTCGTTATTATTACAGTTATAATATATATTATTTGCAATAATACTAATAATTAAGATGATAGTAATAATAATAATAATAATCATAATAATAATAATAATAATAATAATAATAATGAATAATTAATAATAATAATAATAATTAATAATAATGATAATAATAATAATAATATTCAAATGTTATCCAAAATTCTCTTTATTCTCACTTTTATCATCATTATTGTTAGGATTTAATACATTCTGGTAAAGTATTATTTCATTATTACCCTAATAATTGCCGAAATCACAGAGAAATCGAAAAAAACGTCATTTTGGAGTATACTCTCAAAAGACTATATTTCGCTTGATGTTTGCCGCTTTTTCGACTTTTGGGAATGTTTTCTTTTCCCTTTTTTATATATATTAGAGACAATTCCATGTTTATTATCATCATCATTATCATGATTATCATCATTATTATCGTTTATTCATCCTCATTATCATCATAATCATCATTACATCTCATTATCATCATTATTGCAATTATATCATCATTATTGCAATGTTTTATCATTATTATTGCAATCATTGGAGTTATAGTATATATTTTGGCATAATACTATTAACCACAACAATAATATAGTAATAACCAATATAATAAACAATAATTAACGATTTTATAATAATTATTTATATCATTATCTTAATTAGTATCGTTATACTGTAATTATACTGTTATAATTTAAAATTTAAAAATTTTTCCAATTATAACTACCATTACAAATTAATAATAATGATAATAATAACAATAATAATAATAATTAACAATATTATAAACCACTAGCCATTATATTTTATTATTATAATATTATTATTGTTATTATTACAGTTATAGTATAATTTTTTTTGCAATTAATACTAACAATTAAGATAATAGAATAATAATAATAATACAATAATAATAATAATAATGATAATAAAATAATAAGTAAGAATAATAATAATAATAATTAATAATAACTAATAATAATAATATAATAATAATAATAATAAGAATAATATACTAACAATATTCTAAATGTGTATCAAAATTCTTTTTATCTGCACTTTTATTATCATAATGTTTATGGGATTAATTACAATTCTGGTAATTATTATCATATTACACTAATAATTGCCCGAAATCACAAAGAAATCGTGAAAAAAAACGTCATTTTGACTCTATACTCTCAAAAGGCTAATTTCGCTTAATTTTGGCCGCTTTTTCGACTTCTGGGAATGTTTTCTTTTACCTTTTGTATATTATATATGGAGACAATCCTGTTATTATCGTCATCCATTATCATGATATCATCATTATTACGTATATCATCATCATTATATCATTATTCATCATTATCATCATCATTATCATCATTATTGCAATTATTATCATCATTATTGCAATTGTTATCATTATTATTGCAATCATTGGAGTTATAGTATATATTTTGCAATAATACTAATAACCACAACAAAAATAATAGTAAAAACAATAATAATAACAATAATAACGATTTTATAATGATTATTTATACCCTTATCTTAATTATATTGTTATTACTGTAATTATTACTGTTTATAATAATTATTTTTGCAATTATACTACCAGTACAAAAATGAAAATGATAAAAATAACAATAATAATATTTAATAACAATATTAAAACCACTAGCATTATTATTATTATTATTTACTTATTATTATTATTGTTATTTTTTACAGTTTAAAAATATATTTTTTGGCAATAATACTAATAATTAAGATAATAGTAATAATAATAATAATAATAATAAAATAATAATAATAAAATAATAATAATAATAACAATAATAATAATATAATAATAATATAAAAATTTAATAATAATAATAATTTTCAAATGTTATCAAATTCTCTTTATTCTCACTTTTATCATCATTATTGTTATGATTAATACAATTCTGGTAATTATTATCATTATTAACCTAATAATTGCCGAAATCACCAAAGAAATCGAAAAAACGTCGTTTTAGAGTCTACTCTCAAAAGGCTATATTTCGCTAGATTTTGCCGACTTTTTCGACTTTTGGAATGTTTTCTTTTACCTTTTTTATATTATATATGGAGACAATTACTGTTATTATATCATCATTCTCTGATTATCATCATTATTATCGTTTATCATCCATATTATCATCATTATTATCATTATCATCATCATTATCATCATTATTGCCAATTATTATCATCATTATTTGCAATTGTATCTAGTATTGCAATCATTGGAGTTATAGTATATATTTTTGAAATAATACTAATAACCACAACAATACAATAGTAATAACCAATAATAATAACAATAATACGATTTTTTATAATGATTATTTATATCATTATCGTAATTAGTATTGTTATTACTGTATTATAATGTTATAATTAATTATTTTTGCAATTAACTACCAAGTACAAATAATGATAATGATAATAATACAATTAATAATACTAATAACAATATTATAACCACTAGCATTATTATATTATTATTTCATTACTTATTATTATTATGGTTATCTATTACAGTATAATATATTTTTTGGCAATAATACTAATAATTAAGATATAGTAATAATAATAATAATAATAATAATAATAATAATAATAATAATAATAATAATAATACAATAATAATAATAATAATAATACTAATAAATAATAATAATAATAATTAATAATAATATTCAAATGTTATCAATTCTATTTATTCTCACTGTATCATCATTATTGTTATGAATTAATACATTCTGGTAAATTATTATCATTCTACCTAATAATTGCCGAAATCACAAAAGAAAATCGAAAAAAAAAAAACGTCAATTTCGGAGTATACTCTCAAAAGGCTATTCGCAGATTTTGCCTCTTTTTCGAACATTTAGGAATGTTTTCTTTTACCTTTTTATATTATAATATGGAGAAATTCCTGTTATCATCATCAGCATTATCAATGATTATCATCATGATTATCGTTATCATCATCATTATCATCATTTATCTCATTATAATTTATCATCATTATTGCAATTATTATCATCAATTATTGCACAATTATTATTCAATCATTATTGCAATTGTATCATTATTATTGCAATCATTGGAGTTATAGTATATATTTTGCAATAATACTAATAACCCACAACAATAAAATAGTAATAACAATAATAATAACAATAATAAACGATTTTTTATAATCATTATTTATATTCATTATCTAATTATTATCGTTATTACTGTAATTATTACTGTTATAATAATTATTTTGCAATTATACTTACCCGTTACAAATAACTAATTAATGATAATATAAAACAATAAAATACTAATAACAAATCTATAACCACTAGCATTATTATTATTATTATTACTTCTTATTATTTTTGTATCTTAGTTATAATATATTTTTTGGCAATAATACTAATAATTAATTATATTAGTAATAATGATAATATAATAATAATACTAGTAATAATAATAGTAACGTAATTAATAATCATAATAATAATAATAATAATACATAATAATAATATTTAAATGTTAATCAAAATCTCTTTATTCTCATTTTATCATCATTATTTTATGATTAATACAATCTGGTAATTATTATCATTATGACCCTAATAATAAATGCCCGAAATCACCAAAGAAATCGAAAAAAACGTCATGTTGGAGTATACTCTCAAAAGGCATATTTCGCTAGATTTTGCCGCTTTTTTGACTTTTGGAATGTGTTTCTTTTACCTTTTTATATTATATATGGAAACAGTTCCTGTTATTATCATAATCATTATCATGATTATGATCATTATTATCGTTATCATCATTATTATCATCATTATTATCCATTATTCATCATCATTATTCATCATATTGCAATATTATCATTCATGATTGCAATTGTTATCAGTAATTATTGCAATCATTGGAGTTATAAGTATATATTTTTTGCAATAATATAATAACCACAAAATAATAATAGTAATAACAATATAACAATAACAATAAAAACGATTTTATAATAATATTATATCATTATCTTAATTAGATCGTTATTACTGTAATATTACTGTTATAATAATATTTTTGCAATTATACTACAGTACAAATAATAATAATGATAATAATAACAATACTATACTAATCAAATATTTATAACCACTAGATATTATTATTATTATTATACGAGATTATATTATTGTTATTATTACAGTTATAATATATTTTTTGGCCAATATACCAATAATAAGAAAATAGTATAAGAATAAGAATAATTAATAATATGAATAATAATAATAATAATAATTTAATAATAATAATAATAAGAAAATATTTCAAATGTTATAAAAATTCTCTTTATTCTCACTTTTATAATCTTTTTTGTTATGATTTATATAATTATGGTAATTATTTTATCATTATTACACTAATTATTGCCGAATTCACCAAAGAAATCGAAAAAAAAAAACGTCATTTTGGAGTATACTCCAAAAGGCTATATTTCGCTAGATTTTGCCGCTTTTTTCGACTTTTGGGAATGTTTTTCTTTACCTTTTTTTATTATATATGGAGGACAAATCCTGTTATTAATCATCATCATATCATGGATGTATCATCATTATTAATCGTATCATCATAATGATCATCATTCTCATCATTATCATCATTATTGCAATTATTATCATAATTATTGCAATTGTTATCATTATATTCAATCATTGGATTTCTTAAGTATTATATTTTTGCAATAATACTAATAACACAACAATAATAATAGTTAATAACATAATAATAACAATTAAACGATTTTATAATACTTATTTTAATCATTATCTTAATTAGTATCGTATACGTAATTATTACTGTTATGATAATTATTTTTTGCAATTATATACCAGTACAAAATAATAATAATGATAATAATAACAATAATAATGATAATAACAAATATATAACCTCTTTAGCATTATTATTATTTATATTAATTATTATATTATTGTTATTATTACAGTTATAATATTATTGTTTTGGCAATAATACTAATAATTAAGCTAATAGTAATAATAATAATAATTATTATTATATTATTATTATATAAAATAATAATAATAATAATAATAAGAAGAATTAATAATATTTAAAAAATGTTATCAAAAATTCTATCTTTATTCTCACTTTTATACTCATTAGGTTATTGGATAATTACAATTCTCGGTTAATTATTATCATTATTCACCCTAAAATTGCCGAAATCACCAAAGAAATCGAAAAAAAACGTCAGTTTTGGAGTATACCTCAAATGGCTATAATTTCGTTAGATTTTGCGCTTTTTCGACTTTGGAATGTTTTTCTTTCCCTTTTTATATAATATGGAGACAATTCCTGGTTACTCATCATTATCATGATTATCACATTATTATCGTTCTCATCATCATATCATCATTATTCACTATTATCATCATCATTATCATCATTATTGCAATTATTATCATCATATTGCAATTGTTTATCATTATTATGGCAATCTTTGGAGTTTTTTTAGTTTTATTTTTTTTTTGCAAATAATACTAATAACCACAAAAAATAATAATAGTAATAACAATAATAATAACAATAATAAACCGATTTTATATTAATTATTTTTATCATTATCTTAATTAGTATTCGTTTTTAACTGTAATTATTACTGTTATATTAATTATTTTTTGCAAATTATACTACCAGTACAAATAATAATAATGATAATATAAAAAATAAAAATACTAATAACAATATTATAACCACTAGCATTTTTTATTATTATTATTATACTTATTATTAATTATTTTTTTATTTTTTTACAGTTATAATATACTTTTTGGGCAATAAATTTTAATAATTAAGATATACTAATAATAATTAAAAAATAATAATAAAAATTTAATAATAATAATAATATAATAATAATAATTTGGGATAATAATAAAAATAATAATTAATAATATTAAAATGTTTTTCAAAAAAATTCCCTCTTTATTCTAAACTTTTTATCACCCTTTATTGTTATGATTAAAAACAATTCTGGTAATTATTATCATATTACCCTTAATATTGCCGAAATCACCAAAGAAAAATCAAAAAACGCCATTTTGGAAATAACTCTCAAAAGGCTATATTTCGCTAGATTTTGCCGCTTTTTCGAACTTTTGGGAATGTTTTTTTTTTACCTTTTTTATATTATATATGGAGAAAATTCCTGTTATTATAAATTCATGATTATTGTGGGGTTCTTCAAACCTTTCGCCTCAGAGAGACACAGCAGAACCCCAGATGGGGTGTTCCAGATCTCCTTTTTTATTTTCATTAGCGTTTTACCCCTGCTTTACTTTTAGTTAAGTTTCCCTTTATTTTTTCCTCATTTTCTAAGTCGAGTGTATCACGTTTTCGTGTTTTTATTTCGTTTTTTCTTAATAATGATTGATGTTCTTTTATTGTTTTAGTTCTTAAAGGTTTTTCCCTCCGTTACTATTTTTTTTTTTAGTGGTTTTTAAAACACTTTTTATCTCATTTTTTTGGTTTCTTTTTTTTTAAATTAAGATTTATTTTTTTCGTATTCTTATTTTAGCTTTTTATTCGATTAAACGAGCATGGACGGGGTTTGTCCTTTTTATATTGTAAACCTTGTCTTTTTAATTTTTTATGTATTTTTTTTATTTTGATTTTTATGATTTTACCATATAAAATGTTTTTATTTATGTTTTTACGTTACTGACATGCTTTTTAGCTTTTTAGCGATTAAAAGTAGACTTTTTTTACTTTTTTAAGGTTTAATTATTTGTCAAGCTTTTAACAGTTATTTTTTTATTTTATTTTTTAAATTTTGTTTTTTTAAACTGGTTTTTTTTCATTATTTTTAAAATTT
>NW_023640380.1:116125-119247 GCF_015228065.2 Penaeus monodon | reverse complement strand
AAAAAATTTTTAAAATAAAAATTTTTTTTTTCCCAAAATTTTATTTATTATTATTTTTTTTTTTAAATTTTTTTTTAACTTTAAAATATATTTTTGGCAAAAATTAAAATTAAAGTAAAATAAAAATAGTAATAAAAATAATAAAAATGATGATAATAAAATAAAAATAATAATAATAATATTAATAATAATAATAAATGATTAAATTAAAATATTATAATCAAATGTCCTTTTTCTCACTTTCATCATCATTATTGTCATGTAATAGAATTCTGGTAATTTTTATCATTCTTACCCTAATAATTGCCAAAATCATGAAAAAAAGGGAAAAAAACGTCATTTTGGATTCGCTAGATTTTGCCGCTTTTTCGACAAATTAGACAAAATTCCTGTTTATTATCATCATTATTATCATGATTATCATCATTATTACCGTTATCATCATCATTATCATCATTACCATCATCATTATTGCAATTATTATCATCATTATTGCAATTATTATGATCATTATTGCAATTATTATCATTATTATTGCAATTATTGCAGTTATAATAATATTTATTACAATTATACTACCATAAAAATAATAATAATAATAATAATAACAATAATATATTAATAACATTATTATAATGATTATTATTATTATCATTATACATATTATTATTATTTTATTATTACAGTTATAATATATTTTTTAATATAATAATTTTAATATAATACTAATAATTAAAGTAATAATAATGGGCTCGGACAAGCTCATCCATTGTTAGATTTTTATTGAAATCAAAGTCATCTCCTGTGGCAAAGTGAATTGTTGCAGCTCAGCCTCTTCCTTGTTTGGTCAGGAAGGTGGGATGGTAATTGTATGGCTGCTTGTATGAGAGAACTGCCTGGCGAGTCCCTTACCCAATGTCTCTAGGTGAATCGAAATTAGTGCCCTCGTGATGATGTTATTAATTTTGAAAGATGATTTTTTCTTATTGATTTTATTAAACAGTGGGACCAAACCTCTGATATTTTTGTATTGCTGTTAATTGTAGAGACAAAGCTCCGCCAGGAGTCTCTTTTGCTTGTTTTATTACTCTACGAGCCCTAGCTCTTGCTATTTTGTAATTGCAAAAGTTATCATTAGTGATGTTATTTTTAAAAAGCCTGTGGGCCCTTATTGCGTCGGCACAGCCCCCTGCGGCAATCTGGTGTCCACCATGGAACTCATGCTTAACGCTATCTGTCGAAGTTTTAGGGATGGATAGCAATGCTGCTTCTATAAACGAATTCTGAATATTGTTTACATTATCATCAATGGTTTCTCCAACAAGTTCGAGCTTGGCGCTCCTTGTGAAGGCCGACCCAGTCTGCTCGTTTTAAAACGTTAAATTTAGGCGCTGAAGGCGTTCTAAACTGTGTCGCATGAATATTTAATCAAATAGGAAGATGATCGCTTCCCAACGAGTCGTCAATGGTGTGCCACAGGCACTTGGCTGCTATTGAGGAAGGACCAGTGATAAGTCAATAAAGCTCAAATTACCGGTATTATCGTCCACCCGCGTCGGACTACCATCATTCAGAAGGATTAATCAGACCATTAAGCAACTTAACTACTTGTTTCACCTCTACCATCCACCCGCAGGGAACCCCATAACGTATGATGACATTAAAATCAGCTAAAATTACTTTATTTTGTGGCAGACTTTCCCTGAAGAGCAAAAAGCTCATCATAGGCTATCACTGCATCAGGTGGACAATAAGTGAACATATAGCCAGATACTTTACATTAATTTTTACTTTGCATGCGACAAACTCCAAAGTAGAATCAATAGTCACTTCTGTAAAAGGGAGGCTTTGGTGGATGTACATGGGGGACTCCGCCTCCACCCCTACCCTCACGACCCTTCCGACATAGATGGTAGTTCCCTCAGCGAAACGACTCGTCAGGCACGAGGTGTGTTAAGTGCGTTTCTTAGAGAACTATAATATCGGAGCATAGGACGGGGCTAATAATTTAAGGTCATTACTTTAGATCTAAGACTTCGACAGTTCCATTGTAAAAGGGTCGACACAAAGATTACTTTTTAAAGGGGGTTTGGAATGCCTTGTCCACCAGTTTTTTTTCTTCTTTTTTTTGGGAGGGAGACGCCTCCTCTCCTCGCTTCCCGGACCTCTCTCGGGATGGTTTGGAGACAGAAGCCTCCATGTCCTGCACCTCCTGGCGAGGGAGACGACTGACAGATTGCGATCTGCTTCTCTCTCGAGAAGCCGATCGCGAGCCAGACGAAGTCCTCACAGGAGTAGCCCGGACGGGAAGGTGCGCTCCGGACTGTGATTCGGTATCATCCTCCTTATGATGTTTATGCTGGGTTGATGCAGTCATTTGATCGACCAATTTAGTCAAATGATAAACTTTAATAAACTTAATTCTTTAACCGTTTGTTTGAGCAGCAATTTCCTTAACCTTGGCTGCAAGCTGTTGACTGACATTACTAGCACTAGGGGTGAGGTTAATTACTGCTTCAACATAGGAAGTATCAGGTTTGTGTGTCAAACTTTCCACTTTCCTCTGAGCTTCAGAATAACTAACTTCATGCTTTCTCATGTATGCTAATGTCTCAGTCTCCTTCTTCAAGATGCTGCACTCGGCAGATCCTGACTGATGGGGACCTCCACAATTAGCACATTTGGAAATCTGGCTAGTACAAGTGATGGTGTCATGGGCTTCAGCACATTTACGGCAAACGAATTTATTTGAGTCTTTATCAATGCATCTTAATGAGGTGTGTCCGAATTTTTGGCATCTATTACAATGCATTGGCTTTTGGATATAAGGTCTTACTTGAACACGTTCATAACCGACGTTGACATACTCTGGGATTTTGTTCAAAGTAAAGGTAAAAAAACAGTCCATTTTTTCGTTCGCATATTCCCGTCCTTCTTGGTCATAAAATGAACGTCCACTACGTCTTGGTCCTTCATGCTCTCAAGAATTTCACTTTCTTTCCCTCGTCCTCAAATCCCTGTGAAAGATTACTCCTTACAGGTATTTTTTTCCAATAGGAAAAGTTACTTTAACTCGAAGATCATGAATTTGCGTCAGCTTAAGTAAATCCTTAATCTGGGAG
>NW_023640380.1:105944-108525 GCF_015228065.2 Penaeus monodon | reverse complement strand
TTATATCATCATTATTATCATATTATTAACAATATCATGATTATCATCATTGTTATCGTTATTATCATCATTATCATCATTATCATCATCATTATACTAATAACAACAACAATAAAATAGTAATAACAATAATAATAACAATGTAACGATTTTATAATCATTATTTATATCATTATTTTCATTAATATCGTTATTACTGTAATTATTTTCTCTTATAATAATTCTGTTTATCATCATTATTATCGTTATCATCATCATTATCATTATCATCATTATTGCAATTATTATCATTATTGCAATTATTGCAGTTATAATATATATTTTTACAACTATACTAATAACAACTACAAAAATAATAGTAATATCAATAATAATAACAATAATAACGTTTTTATAATAATTAATTATATCATTATTTTAATTAATATCGCTATTACTGTAATTATTACTGTTATAATAATTATTTTTCAATTATTCTACCAGTAAAAATAATAATAATGATAATAATAACAATAATAATATTAATAACAATATTACAACGATTAGTATTATTATCATTATACATATTATTATTATTATTATTGTTATTATTACAGTTAGAATATATTTTTTGGCAATAATACTAATAATTAAAGTAATAATAATAATATAATAATAATAATAATAATGATGATAATGATAATAATAATAATAATAATAATAATATTGATAATAATAATAATAATAATGATAATGATAATAGTAATAATATTAATAATCAAATGTCTCTTTATTCTCACTTTCATCATCATTATTGTCTTGATTAATAGAATTCTGGTAATTTTTATCATTCTTACCCTAATAATTGCCAAAATCATCAAATAAATGGAAAAAAACGTCATTTTGGATTTCGCTAGATTTTGCCGCTTTTTCGACAAATTAGACACAATTCCTGTTATTATCATCATTATTATCATGATTATCATCATTATTACCGTTATCATCATCATTATCATCATTACCATCATCATTATTGCAATTATTATCATCATTATTGCAATTATTATGATCATTATTGCAATTATTATCATTATTATTGCAATTATTGCAGTTATATATATATTTTTACAACTATACTAATAACAACTACAATAATAATAGTAATAACGTTAATAATAACAATAATAACGTTTTTATAATAATTATTTATATCATTATTTTAATTAATATCGTTATTACTGTAATTATTACTGTTATAATAATATTTTTTACAATTATACTACCAGTAAAAATAATAATAATGATAATAATAACAATAATAATATTAATAACATTATTATAATGATTATTATTATTATCATTATACATATTATTATTATTATTGTTATTATTACAGTTATAATATATTTTTTTAATATAATAATTTTAATATAATACTAATAATTAAAGTAATAATAATAGGGCTCGGACAAGCTCATCCATTGTTAGATCTTTATTGTAATCAAAGTCATCTCCTGTGGCAAAGTGAATTGGTTGCAGCTCAGCCTCTTCCTTGATGGTCAGGAAGGTGGGATGGTAATTGTATGGCTGCTTGTATGAGAGAACTGCCTGGCGAGTGCATTAGCAATGTCTCTAGGTGAATCGAAATTAGTGCCCTCGTGGATGATGTTATTAATTTTGAAAGATGATTTTTTCTTATTGATTTTATTGACAGTGGACCAAACCTCTGATATTTTTGTATTGCTGTTAATTGTAGAGACAAAGCTCCGCCAGGAGTCTCTTTTTGCTTGTCTTATTACTCTACGAGCCCTAGCTCTTGCTAGTTTGTAATTGCAAAAGTTATCATTAGTGATGTTATTTTTGAAAAGCCTGTAGGCCTTATTGCGTCGGCACAGCGCCCTGCGGCAATCTGGTGTCCACCATGGAACTCTATGCTTAACGCTATCTGTCGAAGTTTTAGGGATGGATAGCAATGCTGCTTCTATAAACGAATTCTGAATATTGTTTACATTATCATCAATGGTTTCTTCCCAAAAAGTTCGAGCTTGGCGCTCTTGTGAAGGCGCCCCAGTCTGCTCTTTTTACGTTAAATTTAGGCGCTGAGGCGTTCTCATGTGTCGCATGAATATTTAATAAAAATAGGAAGATGATCGCTTCCAACGAGTCGTCAAGGGTGTGCCACAGGCACTTGGCTGCTATTGATGAAGAGACCATGATAAGTCAATAAAGCTCAAATTACGGTTATTATCGTCCACCCGCGTCGGACTACCATCATTCAGAAGGATTAAATCAGACTCATTAAGCAACTTAACTACTTGTTCACCTCTACCATCCACCCGCAGGGAACCCCATAACGTATGATGAGCATTAAAATCAGCTAAAATTACTTTATTTTGTGGCAGACGTTCCTAAAGAGCAAAAGCTCTCAAGGCTATCACTGCATCAGGTGGCAATAAAGTGAACATATAGCCAGATACGTGACATTAATTTTTACTTGCATGCGACAAACTCCAAAGTAGAATCAATAGTCACTTCTGTAAAAGGGGTTTTGGTGATGTACATGGCGCCCTCCGCCTCCACCCCTACCCTCACGACCCTTCCG
>NW_023640380.1:89419-100844 GCF_015228065.2 Penaeus monodon | reverse complement strand
GCCCCTGTGCGGGTAAAAAATTTAGCGAGACTTACACCACGGCTACAGGGGGCCTGCTGGGCAATCCCACGCCCGGAAAGCACCGAGTTCAGCCAAAAATAAACCCACCCAAAAAAAAGTGAAAAGGGCCGGGGCCATAAAAAAGGCCCGGGCGAAGAAAACTTCGCAATCTAAAGCAAGCAAGCAAGAAATAATGTAATAACAATAAAAATAACAATAATAACGTTTTTATAATCATTTTAATCATTTTTTTAATTAATATGTTATTACTGTAATTATTACTTTTAAAAATATTTACAATGATACTACCAGTAAAAATAAAAAAATGAAAATTAAAAATAATAATTTTCATAAAAATATTATAACAATTATATTATTAAATTAATTTATTTTTATTATTATTTTTTATTTTAAGTTAAAAATATTTTTTTTGGCAATAATATAAAAATTTAAAGAAATAAAATAATAATAATATTAATAATAAAATAATAATAAAAATAAAAATTTAAATAATGATAAAATAATGAAATAGTAATAATAGTAATAATCATCAAATTTTATCCAAATTCTCTTTATTCATCACTTTTATCATCATTATGTCATGATTAATAGAATTCATGGTAATATATCATTATTACCCTAATAATTGCCAGAATCATCAAATGAATGGAAAAAACGTCATTTCGGAGTCTACTCTCAAAAGGCTATATATCGCTGGATTTTGCCGCTTTTTCAACTTTGGGATTTTTTCTTTACCTTTTTTATAATTGGACAAATTCCATATTATATCATCATATTATCATGATTATCATCATTATTATCGTTACATCATCATATCTTTCATTTCATTCATTATCATCATTATTGCAATTATTATATCATATGCAATTCTTATCATTATATTGCAATTATTGCAGTTATAACATATATTTTTACATCTATACTAATAACAACTACAATAATATAGTAATAACAATAATAATAAAAATAATAACGTCTTATAATCATTATTTATATCATTTTTTAATTAATATCGTATATTACTGTAATTATTATGTTATAATAATTATTTTACAATTATACTACCAGTAAAAATAATAATAATGATATAATAACAATAATATTTTAAATAACAATATTATAACAATTATAGCATATTATTATTATTTATATATTAGTTACAATTATATTTTTGGCAATAAATAATAATTAAAGTAATAATAATAATAATAATAATAATAATAACAATATATGATAAAATATTAATAATAATATAATAATTGATAATAATAATGATAATAGTAATAATAGAATAATCATTCAACAGTTATCCAAATTCTCTCATTCTCTACTTTATATCATCATTATTGTCATGATTATAGAATTCTGGTAATTATACTTTTTCCCTAAAAATTTTGCCAAATCATAAAAGAATGGAAAAAAACGTATTTTGGAGTCTCTCTAAAAGGCTATATTTCGAAATTTTGCCGCTTTTTCGTTTTTGGGGTTTTTTTCTTTTACCTTTTTTTATTATTGGACACAATTTCCCTGTTATTATCATATTTTATATGATTTCATCATTATTATCGTATCATACATTCATCATTATCTCATTACCCCATTTTTATTATCATTTTGCAATTTTTTCATCAATTGCAAATTATCATTTTTATTGAAATTATTTCATTTTATAATATAATTTTTTTTACATTTATAATAAAATACAATAAAATTTAAAAAAATAATAACAATAAAAGTCTTCAAACATTTTTATATCATTTTTTTAATTTTAATATCGTTATACTGTAAATTATGTTATAAAAATTTATTTTTTAAAATTATACTACGTAGAAATAATAAAAGAAAATAATAACAATAACAATATTAATAACAAATTTAAAATTTAGTATTATTATTTAAACTTTTTATTATTTATTTTTTATTATTACAGTTATAAAAATTTTTTTTCAAAATACTAAAAATTAAAAAAAGAAATAATAATAATAAAAATAAAAAAAATAAAAAAATAAAAATAATAATTAATATTAAAATAAAAAAAATGATAATAATAAAATAATGAAAATAGTAATGTAATAGTAATAAGGGAAACAATCCAAAATGTTACCAAATTTTTTTATTCTCATTTTACATCATTTTTGCATGATTAATAGAATTCGGGAAAAAATTATTTTCATTTTTGCCTAATGATTGCCAAAAATCTCAATAAAGGGGGAAAAACGTCTTTTGGAGTCTATTCAAAAGGGATATTTCGCTGATTTGCCGCTTTTTGACTTTGGGATTTTTTCTTTTACCTTTTTTTTTTTATATAGGACCAAATCCTTTTTTTATCCTCATTATTATCATGATTATCATCATTATTACTTTTTCATCATCATTATATCATTATCATCTTTATCTCATTTCTCTCTTATCATTTATTGCAATTTTTTATCATCATTATTGAAAATTTTTATCATTATTTTTTCAATTATTGCAGTTATAAAAATTATTATACATCTATAATAATAAAAATTTACAATAATAATATAATAACAATATATAACATAATACGTCTTTATAACATTATTTATATCATTATTTTAATTAATATCGTTATTACTGAAATTATTTCTGATAAATAATTATTTTTTCAATTATATACCAGTAAAAATAATAATAATGATAATAAGACAATATTAATATTAATCTATTATAACAATTAATATTATTTAATTATACTTTATTATTTATTATTGTTTATTATTACAGTTAAAATATATTTTTTGGCAATAATTTAATAATTAAAGAATAATATAATAATAATAATAATAATAATAATAATAATAATAATAATAATAATAATAATAATAATAATAATAATAATAATGATAATAATAATGAAAATAGTAATAATAGTAATAATCATCAAATGTTATCCAAATTCTCTTTATTCTCACTTTTATCATCATTATTGTAATGTTAATAGAATTCTGGTAATTATTATCATTATTACCCTAATAATTGCCAAAATCATCAAATGAATGGAAAAAACGTCATTTTGGAGTATACTCTCAAAAGGCTATATTTCGCTCGATATTGCCGCTTTTTCGATTTTTGGGATTTTTTTCTTTTACCTTTTTTTATTATATGGACACAATTCCTGTTATTATCATCATTATTATCATGATTATCATCATTATTATCGTTATCATCATCTATCATCATTATCATCATCATTTTCAATATTGCAATTTTTATCATCATTTTGCAATTTATTATCATCATTAATTGAAATTATTATCATTATTATTGCAATTATTTCATTTATAATATATATTTTTAAATCTATACCTAATAAAACACAATAATAATAGAAATAACAATAATAATAACAATAATAAACGTCTTTATAATCATTATTTATATCATTATTTTAATTAATATCGTTATTACTGTAATTATTACTGTTATAATAATTATTTTTCCAATTATACTACCAGTAAAATAATAATATTGATAATAATAAGAATAATAATATTAATAACAATATTATAACAATTAGTATTATTATAATTATACTTATTATTATTATTTTTTGTTATTATTACAGTTATAATATATTTTTTGGCAATAATACTAATAATTAAAGTAATAAAAAAAAAGAAAGAAAAAAAAAAAAAAAAATATAATAATAATAATAATAATAATAATATTAATAATAATAATAATAATAATAATAATGATAATAATAATGATATAGTAATATATTAATAATCATCAAATGTTATCCAAATTCTCTTTATTCTCATTTTATCATCATTATTGTCATGATTAATAAAATTTATGGTAATTATTATCATTATTACCCTAATAATTGCCAGAATCATCAAGAATGGAAAAACGTCATTTTGGAGTCTACTCCAAAAGCTAATTTCGCTAAAATTTGCCGCTTTTTCGATTTTTCGGTTTTTTTTCTTTTACCTTTTTTTATTATATATGGACACAATTCTGTTATTATCATCATTATTATCATGATTATCATCATTATTATCGTTATAAATCATCATTATCATCATATCATCATCATTATCATCATTATTGCAATTATTATCATCATTATTGAAATTATTATCATTATTATTGCAATTATTGCAGTTATAATATATATTTTTAAATCTATACTAATAACAACTACAATAATAATAGTAATAACAATAATAATAACAATAATAACGTCTTTATAATCTTTATTTATATCATTATTTTAATTAATATCGTTATTACTGTAATTATTACTGTTATAATAATTATTTTTCAATTATACTACCAGTAAAAAAAATAATAATGATAATAATAAAAATAATAATAATAATAATAATAAAATATAATAATAATAATAATAATAATAATAATAATAAAATGATAATAATAATGATAATAGAAAATAATAGTAATAATCATCAAATGTTATCCAAATTCTCTTTATTCTCACTTTTATCATCATTTTTGTCATGTTTTAATGGGAATTCTGGTAATTATTATCATTATTACCCTAATAATTGCCAGAATCCCCAAAATGAATGGAAAAAACGTCATTTTGGAGTCTACTCTAAAAGGCTATATTTCGCAAATTTTTTGCCGCTTTTTCGACTTTTGGGATTTTTTCTTTCCCTTTTTTTGTTATAAAATGGACCACAATTCCTGTTATTATCATCATTATTATCATGATTATCATCATTATTATCGTTATCATCATCATTATCATCATTATCACATTATCATCATCATTATAAATCATTATTGAAAATTTATTATTTTAATTTTTGCAATTATTACTTTATTATTGCAATTATTGCATTTTATAAAAATTATTTTTACATCTAGACTAATAACAACTACATAATAATAGTAATAACAAAAATATAACAATAATAACGTTTTATAATCATTATTTTATAAATTATTTAATCAATATCTTTATTATTAATTTTTACTGTTATAATAATTATTTTTCAATTATTACCGTAAAAATAAAAATAATGATAATAATAAAAATAATAATATTTTAATAACAAAAATTAAAAAACAATTAGTATTATTAAATTTATATTTATTATTATTTTTATTGTTTTTATTACATTATAATATATTTTTGGCAATAATATAATAATTAAATAATAAAAATTTATAATAATAATAATAAAAAAAAATTTAATAATAATAATAAAAATTTAATAAATAATAATAATAATAAATGATATAATATAATGATGATATTAATAAAAATTAAAATCATCAAATGTTATCCAAATTCTTCTTTATCTCATTTTTATCATCATATTGTCATGATTAATAGAATTCTGGAAATTATTATAATTTTTACCCTAATAATGCCAGAATCATCAATGAATGGAAAAAACGTCATTTAAAATCATTATCATCATTATTGAAAATTATATCATCATTATTGCAATTATTATTATTCTAATTGCAATTATTGCAGTTATAATATTTTTTACATCTATACTAATAACAATAAAATAATAATAGAAATAACAATAATAATAATCATTATAATCTTTATTTATATCTTTATTTAATTAATATCGTTATACTGTATTACTACTTTTTATAATAATTATTTTTACAAGTTACTACCAGTAAAAATAATAATAATGATTTTAATGACAATAAAAATATTAATAACAATATTATAACAATTAGTATTATATAATTTACTTTTTATTATTATTAATGTATTATTGCAGTTATAATATATTTTGGCAATAATACTAATTAATTAAAGTAATAATAAAATTTAATAATAAAATTTAAAAATTTAATAATAATAATAATAATAATAATAATAATAATAATAATAATGAAAATAAAAATGATTATAGTAATAATATAATAATATAAAATGTTACCCAAAATTTTCCCTTTATTCTCACTTTTATCATCATTATTTCATGATTAATAGATTTGGTAATTATTATCATTATTACCAATAATTGCAGAATAATCAATGAATGGAAAAAAACGTAATTTTGGAGTCTACTATAAAAAGGCAATATTTCGCTAGATTTTGTCGCTTTTTCGACTCTTGGGGATTTTTTTTCTTTTACCTTTTTTATATTATGGACACCAATTCCGTTATTATCATCATTTTTATCATGATTATTTTATATTATTATCGTTTTCATCATCATTACATTTTATCTTTATTATATCATCATTTATTATTTTGAAAAAATTATTTCATCAATTATTGCAATTTGCAGTATAATATATTTTTTACATTTTTTACTAATAACAACTAAAATTTAAAATATATAATAACAATAAAAATAACAAAAATAACGTCTTTATAATCATTAATTTATATCATTTTTTTAATTAATAACGTTATTACTGTAATTTTTTATGTTATAAAAATTATTTTTACAATTATACTACAGTAAAAAAATAATAATAAGGATAATAATAACAATAATTTAAATTAAATAACAATTATAACAATTATATTATTATAATTATAATTATTATTATTATTATTTTTATTATTACATTTATAATATTTTTTTGGCTTTAATACTACTACTTAAATTAATAATAATAATAATAATAATAATAATAATAAAATAATAAATAATAAAAATTAATAATGATAATAATAATAATAATAATAATTATGAAAATAATAATAATAATAATAATATGTGATAATAATAAGATAATAGTAATGATAGTAATAATCATCAAATGTTACCAAATTCTCTTTATCTCACTTTAAATCATCATTATGTCATGTTTAATAGAATTGGTTTAATAATTTTATCATTATTACCCAAATAATTGCCAGAATCATCAAATGATGGAAAAAACGTCATTTTGGAGTCTACTCTCAAAAGGCTATAATCGCTTGATTTGCCGTTTTCGACTTTTGGATTTTTTTTCTTTTTACCTTTTTTTTATATTGGACATAATTCCTATTATTATCACATTATTAAATCATGATTATCATCTTTATTATAGTTATATCATCATTATCATCATATCATCATCTTTATCATATTATTGCAATTATTATCATCATTATTCAATTATTATCATTATTTATTGCAATTATGCATTTATAATATATATTTTACATCTATACTAATAACAACTACAATAATAATAGTAAATAACAATATATAACAATAATAACGTCTTTATAATCCTTTTTTTATTTTTCATTATTTTAATTAATTCGTTATTACTGTATTATTACTGCTATAAAATTATTTTTACAATTATATACCAGTAAAATAAAAATTTAATGATATCATAAACAATAATAATATTAATAAACAATATTATAACAATTAGTATTTTTATAATTATTACTTATTATTATTATTTTTGTTATTATTAAGTATAATATGTTTTTGGAAATAATATAAAATTAAATAATAATAAAAAATAATAAAAATAATAATAATAATAATAAAAATAATAATAATAATAATACATAATATAATAATAACGATAATAAATAATAAATAATAGTAATAATAGTAATAATAAATCAAATGTTATCCAAATTCTCTTTTATTCTCACTTTTATCTTTATTATTGTCATGTTTAAATAGAATTCTGGAATATTATCATTATTTACCTAATAATTGCCAGAATCATCAAATGAATGGAAAAAAACGTATTTTGGAAGTTTACTCTAAAAAAGGTATATTTCGTAGATTTTGCGCTTTTTTCGAATTTTGGGATTTTTTTTCTTTTACCTTTTTTATTATATATGGACAAAATTTCCCTGTTATTATATCATGTTTAAACATCATTTTTATCGTTATCATTATCATATCACATTATCATCATTATCATCATCTTATCATCATTATTGCAATTATTATTATCATTATTGCAATTATATCATTATTATTGCAATTATTGCAGTTATAATATATATTTTACATCTATACTAATAACAACTACAATAATAATAGTAATAAATAATAAAAACAATAATAACGTCTTATAATCATTATTTATATCATTATTTTAATTAATATCGTTTTTAAACTGTAATTTACTGTTATAATAATTATTTTTCCAATATACTCCCCAGTAAAAATAATAATAATGATAATAATAACAATAATAATATTAATAACAATATTATAACAATTAGTATTATTATAATTATACTTATTATTATTATTAGTTTTTATTACAGTTATAATATATTTTTTGGCAATAATACTGATAATAAAGTAATAATAATAAAAATAATAATATAATAATAAAAATAATAATAATAATAATAACAATAATAAAATAATAATAAAATATTAATAATAATAATAATGATAATAATAATGATAAAAAGTAATAATAGTAATAATCATAAATGTTATCCAAATTCTCTTTATTCCACTTTATCGTCATTATTTCATGATTAATAGAATTCTGGTAATTATTATCATTATTACCCAAATAATTGCCAGAATCATAAAATGAATTGAAAAAACGTCATTTTGGAGTCTACTCTCAAAAGGCTATATTTCGCTAGATTTTGCCGCTTTTTGACTTTGGGTTTTTTTTTTCTTTTACCTTTTTTATTATATATGGACACAATTCCTGTTATTATCATATTTATCCTTATGATTATCACCATTATTATCTGATTACATCATTATATCGTTATCATATCATTATCATCATTATCATCATCATTATCTTTCTTTATTGCAATTTTTATCATCATTATTGCAATTATTATCATATTATTGCAATTTTTACATTTATAATTATATTTTTCATCTATACTAATAACAATACAATGTCATTATAATCATTTTTTATATTATTTTTTTAAATTAATATCGTTTTTTAGTAATTTTACTGTTATTAATTTTTTTTCAATTATACTACCAGTAAAAAATAATAATGATAATAATAACAATAATAATTTTAATAAGAATATTATAATAATTAGTTTATTATAATTATACTTTTTTATTATTATTATTGTTATTATTAAATTTTAAAATATTTTTTTTGGAAATAATACAAATAATTTAGTAAAATAAAATAAAAATTTAAAATAAATAATAACAATAATAAAAAAATAATAAAAATAAAAAATGATAAAAATAATGATAATGTAATAATATAATAATCATCAAATGTTATCCAAATTCTCTTTTTTCTCATTTTACATTTTATTGTCTGTTTAATAGAATTCGGGAAAATTTTATCATTATTCCCCAAAATAATTCCCGAAATAAAATAAGGGAAAAAAAACGTCATTTTGGAGTTACTCTAAAAAGGGTTTATTTCGCTAGATTTGCCCTTTTTGACTTTTGGGATTTTTTTTTTTTTACCTTTTTTTTTAAATTTTGGGGACACATTCCTGTTTTTATCACTTATTATCAGATTACATCAATTTCGTTATCATCATCTTACATCATACATCATTATCTCATATTATATCTTTATTGCAATTTTTATCATCTATTGCAATTTTTATCATTTTATTCAATTATTCCTTTATAAATTTTTTTTACTATACTAATAACAACTCAAATAATATTAATAACAATAATAAAAAACAATGATAACGTCTTTATAATCATTATTTATATCATTTTTTTAATTTAAATATCGTTATTATTAATTTTTAGTTATGAAAGTTATTTTAAAATTATTACCAGTAAAATAATAATAATTTAAAAATAACAAAAAAATATTAATAACAATCTTTAACAATTAGATTATTTAATTTATTTTTATTATTTTTATTATTTTATTTTATTAATATATCTTTTGGATTAATACTAAAAATTAAAGTAATAAAATAATAATAATAATAATAATAAAAAAATAATGTAAAATAAAAAAATAATAATAATGATAATAGTAAAAAGTAATAATCATCAATGTTATCCAAATTCTCTTTATTCTCACTTTTATCATCATTTTTGTCGATAATAGAATTCTGTAATTATTATATTATTACCCTAATAATTGCAAGAATCTAAAATAAAAGGAAAAAACGTCATTTTGGAGTCTACTCTAAAAGGGGCATATTTCGCTAGTTTTTGCCGCTTTTCGATTTTTGGGGATTTTTTTTTTTACCTTTTTTTTTATATTATGGAAAAATTCCTTTTATTTCATCATTATTTCATGATTTCTCTTTTTTATCGTTATATATCATATCATCATTTCATCCATTATATCATTTTTTGAAATTTATTATCATCATTATTGAAAATTTTAAAATTTATTATTGCAATTTATTGCATTTATAATAATTTTTTTTACATCTATACAAATAACAACTAAAATAATAAAGAAAATCAATAATAATAACAATAATAACGTTTTTATAGTCATTATTATAATTTTTTTTAATTAATATCGTTTTTAAATGAAATTTTTTATGTATAAAAATTTATTTTACAATTATACACCAGAAAAAATAATAAAAGATAATAATAAAAATAATAATTTTAAAAAAATATTAAACAATTAGTATTATTAATTTCTTATTATTTATTATTTTGTTATTATTACAGTTATAATATTTTTTTTGGCAATAATCAATAATTAAAGTAAAATAATAATAATAATAATAATAATAATAAAAATAAAATAATAATAATAATAATAATAATATTAATATAATAATGATAAAATAATATAATATTTAAAAATATAAAATATCAAATTTTACCCAAATTTTTTTCTTCCACTTTATCATCATTATTTCTGATTAATAGAATTCTGGAATTATTATCATTTTTCCCCTAAAAATTGCCAGAATCATAAAATGAAGGGAAAAAAACTCATTTGGAGTTACTCCCCAAAAGGCTATATTTCCTGATTTGCCGTTTTTTTCGATTTTTGGGATTTTTTTCTTTTACCTTTTTTATTATAGGAAACCCAATTCCTGTTTTATCTCTTATTATCAGATATCATCATTATTACGTTATCATATCTTATCGTCATTTCATCTTTACCATCACATTTTCATCATTATTGCAATTTTTATCATCATTATTCAATTTTTATCATCTTTATTGCAATTATTGCAGTTATAAAATATATTTTTACATCTATATAATAACAACACAATACGTCTTTTATAATCATTTTTTATAATTATTTAATTAATATCGTTATTACTGAAAATTTTTTACTGTTATAATAATTATTTTTACAATTATAATACCATAAAAAATAATAATAATGATAATAATAAGAATAAAAATATTAAAACATATATAAAAATTAGTATTATTAAATTATACTTAGTATTATTATTTTTGTATTATTACAGTTATAAATTTTTTTGGGCAAAAAATACTAATAATTAAAATAAAAAAATATAAAATAAAAATTTTAAAATAAAAAATTAAAA
>NW_023640380.1:84921-89319 GCF_015228065.2 Penaeus monodon | reverse complement strand
AAAATTTTTTAAATTTTTAATAAAAAATAATTGTATTAAAAAAAAAAACAATTTTACAACGTTTATAAATTTCATTAAATATTTTTTATTATTATTTTGTTATTTTTAAAGTTAGAATATATTTTTGGCAATAATACTAATAATTAAAGTAATAAAAAATAATAGAAATAATAAAAATAATAATGATGATAATATAATAATAATAATAAAAATTATTATAAAAAATAAAAAATGAAAAGAAAAATGTAATAATTTTAATAATCAAATTTTCTTTTTTTCCCCTTTTTCATCATCATTTTTGTCTGAAATAGAATTCTGGAAATTTTTATCATTCTTACCCAAATATTCCAAAAATCATCAAAAAAAGGGAAAAAAGTCTTTTTGGATTTCGCTAATTTTGCCGCTTTTTCGAAAAATTAGACCAATTCCTTTATTTCACTTTATTACATGATTAATCATTATTCCCGTTTCATCATATTATCACTTTTTACCATCATCATTATTGCAATTATTCATCATTATTGCAATTATTAGACATTATTGAAATTATTATCATTATTTTAAATTATTGCGGTTTATAATATTATTTTAAACTAAAACTAATAACAACAAAAATAAAAATAGTAATAACGTAATAAAAACAAATAATAACTTTTTTAAATAATTTTTTATATCTTTTTTTAATTAATATCGTTATTATTTAATTATTACTGTAAATAATATTTTTTAAAATTTAAAACACCAAAAAAATAATAAAAAATAATAATAACAAAATAAATTAATAACATTTTTATAATGTTTTATTATTATTATCATTATACATTTTTATTATTTTATTATTATTCAGTTATAATATTTTTTTTAAATATAAAAAATTTTTAATAAAATACTATAATTAAAGTAATAATAAAGGGCTCGGAAAAGTCACCCAGTTAATTTTTATTGTAATAAATCATTCCTGTGGCAAGTAAATTTGGTTCAGCTCAGCCTTTTCCCTTTGATGGTCGGGAAGGGGGGAGGGTAATTGATGGCTGCTTGTATGAAGAACGCCTGGCGAGGCATTAGAAAGTCTCTAGGTAAATCAAAATTATGCCCCCTGGATGATTTTTAAATTTTTTGAAGATGTTTTTTCTATTGTTTATGACGTGGCCCAAAACCTCGATATTTTTGTTTTGGGTTTTAAATTGTAGAGAAAAAGCTCCGCCAGGATCTCTTTTTGCTTGTTTATTACTCTAGGGCCCCTAGCTCTTGTATTTTGAAATTGCAAAAGTTATCATTATGATGTTATTTTTGAAAAGCCGGGGCCCTTTTGCGTCGGCACAGCCCCCCTGCGGAAATCTGGTGTCCACCATGGAACTCTTGTTAACGCTATCTGTCAAATTTTTAGGGGGTAGAAAAGCGTTCTATAAACGAATTCTGAATATTGTTTCATTATCTAAATGGTTTCCCCAAAAATTTCGAGTTTGGGCGCTCCTTGTAAAGGCGACCCAGTCTGCTCGTTTTCGTTAAATTTGGCGCTGGGCTTCTCACTGTTCGCATGAAATTTAATCAAATGGGAAAGATGATGTTCCAACGAGTCGCAATGGTGGCCACAGATTTGGGCTGCTTTTGATAAGAGACCGTGATAAGTCATAAAGCCAATACGGTATTATCGTCCCCCCGCGTGGGACTACCACTTCAGAAGATTAAATCAATCTTTAAGCAACTTAATATTTGTTCACCTCTACCATCCACCGCGGGAACCCATAACGTATGAGGGCTTTAAAAATCACTAAATTACTTTTTTTTGGCAGACTTTTCCTGAAGAGAAAAAAGCTCATCATAGGCTTCCGATCAGGTGGAAAATAAAGTAAACCATATACCAAATAGTGACATTAATTTTTACTTTGCATGCGACAAACCCCAAAAGTAAATCAATAGCATTCTGAAAAAGGGGGCTTTGGTGGATGTACATGGCGACTCCCCCCCACCCCTCCCTCACGACCCTTCCGACATAGATGTAGTTCCTCACAAAACGACCTCGTCGGGGCACGGGGTTTGTTAAGTGCGTTCTTAAAAACTATAATATCGGGGGCATGGGCGAGGCTAATAAATTTTTTTTGGTCATTTACTTTTGATCTAAACTTTTGACAGTTTCCCTTGTATAATGGTCGACCGAAAATTATTTTATGGGGTTTGGAAGTGCCTGTCCCCCCAGTTTTTTTTTCTTTTTTTTTTGGGGGGGAGACGCCTCCTCTCCCTCGCTTTCCCCCGGGACCTCTCCGGATGGTTTGGGGACAGAAACCTCCAGTCCCGCACCTCCTGGCGGGGAGACGATGACAATTGCGATCTGCTTCTCCTCGGAAGCCCATCGCGAGCCAACAATCCTCACAGGAGTCCCGGGCGGGGAAAGGGGCGCTCCGGCTGTGATTGGTATCATCCTCCTTATTTGGGTTTTTGCTGGGTTTTTGCAGTCTTTTTCGACCAATTTAGTCAAATGAAAACTTTAATAAAATTTTTCTTTACCGTTTGTTTGAGCAGCAAATTTTCCCTTTCCTTTCTGAAGCGTTTACTGACATTACTAACCTGGGGAGGTTTTACTGCTTAAAAAAAAGTATCAGGTTTTGGGGTTCAAATTTCCCCTTTCCCCTGAGCTTCAAATAACTAACTTTATGCTTTTTCATTATGCTAATTCTCATCTCCTTCTTTAGATGCGCCTCGGCAGATCCGACTGATGGGACCTCCACAAATTTCACATTTGGAAATTGGGTAGTACAAATGATGGTGTCATGGGCTTTAGCCATTTTCGGCAAACGAATTTTTTTGATCTTTAAAAAGCATCTTTAAGAGGTGTGTCCGAATTTTTTTCTCTATTACAAGCTTGGGTTTTGGATATAAGGTCTTACTTGAACACGTTCTAACCGACGTTTTACATACTCTGGATTTTGTTCAAAGTAAAAGGAAAAAAAACGTCCATTTTCGTTCGCATATTCCCGTCCTTCTTTTGGTCATACAATGAACGCCACTACGTCTTGGGCCTTTATGCTCTCAAGAATTTTTATTTTTTCCATCGTCCTCAAAACCCCGTGAAAGTTACTCCCTTTCAGGTTTTGGGGCCCAAAAGGAATGTTACTTTTTAAATCGAGATCATGAAAATTTTCGTAGCTTAATAAATCCTTAATTGGGGGTTATATTTTACTTTAACAAGGAGGGTTCCCCTCGCAATGTTTTGACAAATCAAAACGGTCCAGTTGACCATCAAGGGCCTTTTTGAGATAAAAGGGGTTCACATTCAAAACGATTGATTTTCATTCACGCATTTTACATTCGCAAACTTCGCATTCTCGTTGGGATTTTGAAAATGGTTTCTCGTTTTGCATTTGTGGGGTTCCGTTGTTACGGTCAGTTTTGGTCTGAAGTGGTCATGAGTCGACTCTCCTTGAGGAGAGAAGGGGTAGGGTACTCCATTCTGGCACGGACCAAGTCGACCCTTGCTCAAAATTGTTGTCCTGAGGGATTAAAGGCTCTTAATTTTGGTACACCTAACGGGCATCTAAGAGGTAGGCGTTTTCCTCCTCTACCCCCCCATTGGAAGCGGGTTTCCCTTCCAGTACCACAGAGAGGATCGATTATGTGGAGGACACTTCCCTTACCGCCGAACTTGCTAGCGAAGGACGGTAGTAAATGCCCACCCCAAGCGAAACGGGATTCCGAGGAACTCCGTCAGGCTCAAGGGAAGTCAATTTAGGTAAAAATTGGGGAAAGTGTGCGCCCAAGGACGCCCATACCCAGGTAACCAAATACCTGGATGAAAACTTCCTATATTATACGCCTACTTAGCCTCGGGACCTGAAAAAACAAGAGATAAATTATATATAATATATATATATGGGAATATAATATTATAATATATATATTAATATAAAAATATAAATTAAATAAATAATATTATAATATATAAAATATATATATATATATATAAATTTAAAAATTTAATATATATATAATATATATATAAAAATATATATATATATATATAATATATATATACATATATATATAATATTTTTATATATAATTATATTTTAATATAAAAATATATAATATATATATATATTTTGTATATTGTAAACATTATATATATTATATATATATATTTTTTATATTTTATATTTTAAAATATATAAAAATATAATTATTATAAAATTTATATTTTATATATATATATATATATATAATATATATAATATTATTTATATTATATATTATTTTGTATAAATAATATATCGTGACAGTCTTGAGTCCGACGCCTCTAACCATTCGGCCACCGCGGCCTTGACGATCATGGGCTTCCATGAATTTCTTAGAAATTTTTAGAGCGGTGGTTTTGCATTGCCTTCCGCCCGGTGTTTTTTTATC
>NW_023640380.1:75819-77321 GCF_015228065.2 Penaeus monodon | reverse complement strand
GTTTGTACAATAATTATCATCAGTATATCAATAATTACCCATTATTATTGAAATTACATATTATTGCAATTATTATCATTATTTGATATCAATTATTATAATTTTCTATACTAATAACAACTACAATAATAATAGTAATAACAATAATAATAACAATAATAACGTTTTTATAATCATTATTTATATCATTATTTCAATTAATATCGTTATTACTGTAATTATTACTGTTATAATAATTATTTTTACAATTATACTACCAGAACAAATAATAATAATGATAATAATAACAATAATAATATTAATAACAATATTATAACAATTAGTATTATTATAATTATACTTATTATTATTATTATTGTTATTATTACAGTTATAATATATTTTTTGGCAATAATACTAATAATTAAAGTAATAATAATAATAATAATAATAATAATGATAATGATAATAATGATAATAATAATGATAATAGTAATAATATTAATAATCATCAAATGTTATCCAAATTCTCTTTATTCTCACTTTTATCATCATTATTGTCATGATTAATAGAATTCTGGTAATTATTATCATTATTACCCTAATAATTGCCAGAATCATGAAATGATTATCATCATTATCATCATTATCATCATCATTATCATCATTATTGCAATTATTATCATCATTATTGCAATTATTATCATTATAATTGCAATTATTGCAGTTATAATATATATTTTTACATCTATACTAATAACAACTACAATAATAACAGTAATAACAATAATAATAACAATAATGTTTTGATAATCATCATTTATATCATTATTTTAATTAATATCTTTATTACTGTAATTATTACTGTTATAATAATTATTTTTACAATTATACTACCAGTAAAAATAATAATAATGATATTAATAACAATGATAATATTAATAACAAAATTATAACAATTATTATTATTATAATTTTACTTATTATTATTATTATTGCTATTATTACAGTTATAATATATTTTTTGGCAATAATACTAATAATTAAAGTAATAATAATAATAATAATAATAATAATGATAATAATAATAATAATAATAATAATAATAATAATAATAATAATGCATAATAATAATAATAATGATAATAATGATAATAATAATGATAATAGTAATAATATTAATAATCGTCAATTGTTATCGAAATTCTCTTTATTCTCACTTTTATCATAATTATTGTCATGATTAATAGAATTCTTGTAATTATTATCATTGTTACCCTAATAATTGCCAGAATTATCAAATGAATAGAAAAAACGTCATTTTGGAGTTTACTCTCAAAAGGCTATATTTCGCTTGATTTTGCCACTTTTTGGACTTGGGATTTTTTTTGTACTTCTTTTATTATATATGGACACAATTCCTGTTATTATCATCATTATTATCATGACTATCATCCTTATTATCGTTATCATCATGATTATCATCATTTTCATCATCATTATCATCATTATATCAATTATTA
>NW_023640380.1:65819-68319 GCF_015228065.2 Penaeus monodon | reverse complement strand
TAATGTTGATAATCATGATAATAAAAATGATAATAACAGGTAAACAGGTAAAAGAAAAAAAAACCCAAAGTTGAAAAAGTAGTAAAATCTAGCGAAATATAGCCTTTTGAGAGTACACTCCAAAATGACGTTTTTTTCATTCATTTGATGATTCTGGCAACTATTGCAGTAATAATGATAATAATTACCAGAATTCAATTAATCATGACAATAATGATGATAAAAGTGAGAATAAAGAGAATTTGGATAACATTTGATGATTATTAACATTATTATTATTATCATTATTATTATCGTTATTATTATTATTATTATTATTATTATTATTATTATAATTATTATTATTATTATTATTCTACTTTAAATATAGTATTATTGCCAAAAAATATATTATAACTGTAATAATAGCAACAATTATAATAATAAGTATAATTAGAATAATCCTAATTGGTATAATATTATTATTAATATTATTATTGTTATTATTATAATTATTATTATTTTTCCTAGTAGTATAATTGTAGAAATAATTATTATAAACAGTAATAATTACAGTAATAACAAAATTAATTAAAAAATGATATAAATAATTATTATAAATCATTATTATTGTTATTATTATTGTTATTACTATTATTATTGTAGTTGTTATCAGTATAGATGTAAAAATATATATTATAACTGCAATAATTGCAATAATAATGATAATAATTGCAATAATGATGATAATAATTGATATAATGATGATAATGATGATGAAAATGATGATAATCATGATGATAACGATAATAAGGATGATAGTCATGATAATAATGATGATAATAACAGGAATTGTGTCCATATATAATAAAAGAAGTAAAAAAAAAATCCCAAGTCCAAAAAGTGGCAAAATCAAGCGAAATATAGCCTTTTGAGAGTAAACTCCAAAATGACGTTTTTTCTATTCATTGATAATTCTGGCAATTATTAGGGTAACAATGATAATAATTACAAGAATTCTATTAATCATGACAATATTATGATAAAAGTGAGAATAAGAGGAATTTCGATAACAATTGACGATTATTAATATTATTTACTATTATCATTATTATTATCATTATTATCATTATTATTATTATTATTATTATTATTATTATTATTATTATTATTATTATTATTATTATTATCATTATTATTATTATTATTATTATTATTACTTTAATTATTAGTATTATTGCCAAAAAATATATTATAACTGTAATAATAGCAATAATAATAATAATAAGTAAAATTATAATAATAATAATTGTTATAATTTTGTTATTAATATTATCATTGTTATTAATATCATTATTATTATTTTTACTGGTAGTATAATTGTAAAAATAATTATTATAACAGTAATAATTACAGTAATAAAGATATTAATTGCAATAATGATGATAATGATGATGATAATGATGATAATGATGATAATCATTTCATGATTCTGGCAATTATTAGGGTAATAATGATAATAATTACCAGAATTCTATTAATCATGACAATAATGATGATAAAAGTGAGAATAAAGAGAATTTGGATAACATTTGATGATTATTAATATTATTACTATTATCATTATTATTATCATTACTATCATTATCATTATTATTATTATTATTATTATTATTATTATTATTATTATTATTATTATTACTTTAATTATTAGTATTATTGCCAAAAAATATATTATAACTGTAATAATAACAATAATAATAATAATAAGTATAATTATAATAATACTAATTGTTATAATATTGTTATTAATATTATTATTGTTATTATATCATTATTATTATTTTTTCTGGTAGTATAATTGTAAAAATAATTATTATAACAGTAATAATTACAGTAATAACGATATTAATTGAAATAATGATATAAATAATGATTATAAAAACGTTATTATTGTTATTATTATTGTTATTACTATTATTATTGTAGTTGTTATTAGTATAGATGTAAAATTATATATTATAATTGCAATAATTGCAATAATAATGATAATAATTGCAATAATGATGATAATAATTGCAATAATGATGATAATGATGATGATAATGATGATAATGATGATGATAACGATAATAATGATGATAATCATGATAATAATGATGATAATAACAGGAATTGTGTCCATATATAATAAAAAAAAAAAGGTAAAAGAAAACAAATCCCAAAAGTCGAAAAAGCGGCAAAATCTAGCGAAATATAGCCTTTTGAGAGTAGACTCCAAAATGACGTTTTTTCCATTCATTTGATGATTCTGGCAATTATTAGGGTAATAATGATAATAATTACCAGAATTCTATTAATCATGAAATAATGATGATTATTAATATTATTACTATTATCATTATTATTATCATTATTATTATTATTATTATTATTTATTATTATTATTATTATTATTATCATTATTATTATTTGTTCTGGTAGTAAATTATATTATTTTTAATAGTAATAATAAATAAAA
>NW_023640380.1:63650-65719 GCF_015228065.2 Penaeus monodon | reverse complement strand
CGTATACATATGTGTATACACACACAACACCACACCAAACCAACACAAACACCACCACACACACACACACACACCACACCCACCAAATATATATTATTATATATATATTATATATATAATTTATACATATTATGTATATATAAATTTTATATATATATATATATATATATATATATATAAAAAAATATATATTAAAATTTTTAAAATTGGCTTGGCCCCTGGGGGCCAAACAAACTCAAACCAAAGCCGGGGAAATAGAGATGGGGGATCGTAAAAAAAAACGGGGGAAGGCATGGCAAACCACCGCTCTAAATTGCTAAAAAATTTATGGGAACCCCTATCTCAGGCCGCGGTGGCCGAATGGTTAAGCGTCGGGCCAAGACTGTCACACGGTATCTGATTCAGGGTTCGAGTCCCGACCGCCCCTTGTTTCCCCCGGGGAGGGAAATTCACCCTTATTGCCTACCTAGCCACTGGGGGGCCAAGCCAGCCAAAATCAGTGTTGGGCCCAACCTGGAAAAAATAAGAAATGATTCCTAAAACGTGGAAAGGAAATGGGGCCCTACCCTACTCACTCTGAAAAGCATCCAACTGAAAACACAATTAAAAGTCATGCTGTGTCACGGGGTCAGACGAACCCATCGTTAAAAAAAAATCCACACACACAAACCACCCCACACACACCACACCCCCACACACACACACACACACCATAATTTTATATATTTTATATATATTATTATAATATATATATATAATGTTAAATGTTATAGATTGATATATAAAATATATTTATTAATATATGTATTAATTATATATATTATTAAAATATATTATATTTATCTTATATTATAAACATATTAAATTTTTATATATATTAAAATTTATATTATATAATATATAAAATTATATAATTTTATGTGTGTGTGTGTGTGTGTGTGTAATATTTATAATACACACACACACACACACAAATATATATATATATTATTTATATTTTATATATATTATATATATTTAATATATATATAAATAAATTTTTATATATGAAATAAATATATAACATATATAATTAAATATATTTTAAAATATATATATATTATATATTTATTATATATTATATATTATTTTATTATTATAAATTTAAAATTTATATTCACTATATATTAAAGTATTTTCACTCTCTCTCTCTCTCTCTCTCTTCCTCTCTCCTCTCTCCTCCCCTCTCTCTCTAATATTATATAATTTTATATTTTTATATATATATATATATTATATATATACAATATATATAAATATATATATATATGCATATATATTTATATATATTATATTATATATTAATATATATATATATATAAAATAATATTATCACTCTTATATATGTTTTTTATTTTATAGATACACATATATTGTTTTACATTAAAATATATATATAATATAATTTTATAATTATATATATATATATATATTTATATACACACACATATATATGTGCATATAATATATATAATTTTATATATATATTTATAATATATATTTATATACATATATATAATTATTACACACACAACACACACACACCACACCACCACCACAACACCCCAAAACCCCACACCACACAACAACCCCACACAACCCCCAAAATATATATATTATATATATTATATATTTATATTAATAATTTTATATGTGTGTGGTGTGTGTGTTGTGTGTGTGTGTGGTGTGTGTGTGTGTGTTCTGTGTGTGGGTGTTTTGTGGTGTGTATGGTGTTTTTTTTTGGTGTGTGTGTATAATATATTATTGTGTGTGTCTTTGTTGTCTATATAATATATATATATATTAAAATTTTATAAAAATATAATATATATATATATATATATATATATAATTTTACATAAATTCTACACACACAAAACCCCACAAAACCCCACGACACACACACACACATTTAAAATATATTCTTCTTCTTTTACGAGTAGTTCATGTCTGAGCCCTCGTGGGCGAGCGATACTGAATTGTAGTTTTCATGTTGTGATCTCTTGGGTGAGTACGTGGTAGGGGCCCTA
>NW_023640380.1:38282-43282 GCF_015228065.2 Penaeus monodon | reverse complement strand
AATGATATTAATAACAATAATAATATTAATAACAATATTATAACAATTAGTATTATTATAATTATACTTATTATTGTTATTATTGTTATTATTACAGTTATAATATATTTTTTGGCAATAATACTAATAATTAAAGTAATAATAATAATAATAATAATATTAATAATAATAATAATAATAATAATAATAATAATAATAATAATAATAATAATAATGATAATAGTTATAATGTCAATAATCATCAAATGTTAACCAAATTCTCTTTATTCTCACTTTTATCATCATTATTGTCATGATTAAAAGAATTCTGGTAATCATTATCATTATTAGCCTAATAATTGCAAGAATCATCAAATGAATGGAAAAAACGTCATTTTGTAGTCTACTCTGAAAAGGCTATATATTTCGCTAGATTTTGCCGCTTTTTTGACTTTGGGGATTTTTTTTCTTTTACATTTTTTTATTATATATGGACACAATTCCTGTTATTATCATCATCATTATCATCATTATTACAATTACTATCATCATTATTACAATTATTATCATCATTATTGCAATTAATATCGTTATTACTGTAATTATTATTGTTATAATAATTATTTTTACAATTATACTACCAACAAATATAATAATAATGGTAATAAATGAAGAATCATACTTATTATTATTATTATTGCTAATATTACAGTTATAATATATTTTTTTGGCAATAATACTAATAATCAAAGTAATAATAATAAATAATAATAATATAATAATAATAAGAATAAAAATAATAATGATAAATAGTAAGAATAATATAATAATAATAATTAATAATGATAATATTGATAATAATCATGATAATAGTATAATATTTAATAATCAATCAAATGTATCCAAATTCTATTATGCTAACTTTTATAATCATGTTATGATTACAGAGAATTCTAGTAATTATATTAATATTACTCTAATAAGTACAGAAATAATCAAAGAATGAAAAACGCATTTTGAGTATACTCTCAAAAGGCTATATTCGATAGATTTTCATGCTTTTTCGACTTTGGGTTTTTTTTTCTTACTTTTAAGTATATGATGGACACCAATCCTGTTATTATCATTTTATCCTATGACTATCACAATTATACGTTATCAATAATATTATCATCATATCTCATCATTATCATCATTATCATCATCATTTCATTCATTATTCCAATTATTATCATCCTTAATTGCAATTATCATTCATTATCTATTGCAATATATCAGTTATAGTATATATTTTTAAATCTATATTAACAACAACTACAATAATACATAGTAATAAAACAATAATAATGGGACAATGATAACGTTTTAAAATAATATTTATATCAGTATTTTAGTAATATCGTCATTACTTCTACTTATACAGTTATAATAATTATTTTATAAATTCATACTACCCAGTAAAAATAATAATAATGATGATAATAACATAGTAATACTAATAACAATAAGAAACCATTAGTATTATTAGAATTTACTTATTATTATTTTATTCGCTATTATTACAGGTCTAATATATTTTTGGCAAGAATACTAATAATTAAAGTAATAATTATAATAATAATAATAAAAATAACTATAATAATAATAATAATAATGATAATAAGATAATAAATAAATGATACTAGAATTGATAGTAATAATCCATCAATTTATCCAAATCTCTTTATTCTCACCTTTTATCATCATTTATGTCTGGTTAATTAGAATCTGTGTTAAATTAAGTATAATTATTCATATAATTGCCAGAAATCATCAAATGAATGGAAAAAACGTCATTTTGAGTCTACTTCCAAAAGGCTATTATTTGCAAGAATTTCCCGCTTTTCGAGTTTTGGGATTTTTTTTCTTTCCATTTTTTTTTTATTATATATGGACACAAATTCTGTTATTCTCATCAGCCATATCATCATTATTGCAATATTACCATCATATTGCAATTATGATCATCAGTATTGCAATTATTATCTTATCATTGCAATTATTGCAGTGATAATAGCTATTTACATCTATACTAATAACAACTACAATAATAATAGTTAATAACAATACTAATAACCATAATGTTTTATAATAAATTATTATATATTATTTAATTAATATCTTTATTACTGTAATATACTGTGATAATAATTATTTTACAAAATTATACTACCAGTAAAAATAATAATAATGATATTAATAAAATGATAATAGTAATAACAAAATTATAACAATATATTATTATAATTTTACTTATATATTATTATTGCTATATTAATTTATAATATATTTTTTGGCAATAATGCTAATAATTAACGTAATAATGCATAATAAAAATAATAATGATTTAATATGATAATAGTAATAATATAATACTCATCAATGTTATCGAAATTTCTCTTTATCTCACTTTTATCATCATTATTGTCATGATTAAATAGAATTCTTGTAAGTATTCTCATTGTTACCTAATAATTGCCAAGAATTTCAAAATGAATGGAAAAAACGTCATTTGGGAGTCTACTCTCAAAAGGCAGATTCGCCTTGAGTTTGCCACTTTTCGACTTGGGATTTTTTTTTTTACTGTTCTTTTATGATATATGGACACAATTCCTGTTATTTATTCATCATTATATCATGGACTACATCCTTATTATCGTTATCATATGATTATCATCATTCATCATCATTATCATAATTATATCAATTATATCATCATTATTGCAATATTATCATTATTATTGCAATAATTGCAGTTATAATATATATTTTGACATCTATAATGATAACAAAATACAATAATAATAGTAATAACAATAATAATAACATAATAATGATTTATAATAAATTATTTATATCATTATTTTAATTAATTTTGTTATACTGTAATTATTACGTATAATAATTATTTCACAATATACTTAACAGGAAAAAATACTAATAATTATAATAATAAACAATAATATATTAATAATCTATTATAAACAATTAGTATTAATTCTAAATCTATAATTATTATTATAATTGTTGCTAGTATTAAGTATAATATATTTTTGGCAATATTACTAATATTTACGTATGACTAATAATAATAATAAAAATAATAATAATTAACAATAATGATAATAACGATAACAATACGATAATAATAATAATATTAATAATCAGCAAAATGTTAGTCCAAATTCTCTTATTCTCCTTTTATCATCATTATTGTCCCGATTGATGAATTCTGGTAATTATTATCATATTACGCAATAGTTGCCAGAATCATCAAATGAATGGAAAAAAAGGTCATTTTGGAGTCTACTCTCAAAGGCATATTTCGCTAAATTTTTACTTTACTTTTTTCAACTTTGGGTTTTTTTTTTTCTTTTACCTGTTTACCTGTTATTAATCATAATTATATCATGATTATCCACATTATTATTCGTTATCATCATTCATTATCATCATTATCACATCACTTCACATTATTTGGCAATTATTATCATCATAATTGCATTTATTATCATCATTATTGCATTATTACAGTTATAATATATATTTCTTACATCATACTAATAGCAAACTACAATAATATAGTAATAAACAATTAATAGAAAAAAATAACTTTTTATAAAGAAATATTTCTATCATTATTTTAATTAATATCGTTATTACTGTAATTATACTGTATAATAATTGTTTTTAAAATTATTTACCAGTAAAAATAATACATAATATAATAATAGCACATAATAATATTAAAACAATATTATAACAATTACTGGTTATTATAATAATATTATTATATTATTGTTATTATTACAGGCTATAATTATTTTTGCAACAAAATATAATAATTAAAGTAAATAATAATAGTATAATAATAATAGTAATAATAATAATACTAATAATAATAAGAATAATAATATAAATAATAATATAATAATAATAATAATAATTAATAAATAATAATAAAAAATTATAATGTGAATGATAATAGTAATGAATATCAATTAATAATCAAATGTAATCCAAATTCTCTTTATTCTCCACTTTTATCATCATTATTGTATGATTAATAGAGTTCTGGTAATCATCATCATTATTACCCTAATAATTGCCAGAATAATCAAATGAATGGACAAACGGTCATGTTTTGGATTAGTCTACTCTCAAAACGCTATATTCGCTAGATTTTGCGCTTTCGACTTTGGATTTTTTCTTTTACCTTTTTTATTATATATGGACACAATTCCTGTATTATGATCATTATTATTATGATTTTATCCTTATTACGTTATCATAATAATTATCATCATTATCATCATTTTATCATTCAATTTGCAATTATTATAATCATTATTGCAATTATTATCATATTATTGAAAATTATTGCATTTATAATATATATTTCAGACACCGCAGACTAAAAAAATAAACTACAAAATAATAGTAATAAACAATAATAATGTTTTTAATCTTTTAATTAATACGTATTACTGTAATTATTACTGTGTAATAATTAATTTTACAAATTATACTACCAGTAAAAAAATAAGAATAATGAAATAATAATAATAATAATATGAACACAAATATAACAATAGTATTATATATTATAATTATTATTATATCATTGTTATTTTGACAGTTATAATATATTTTTCGGGAATAAATACTTATAATAAAGTAATAATAATAATAATAATAATAATAATAATATAATAATAATAATAACAATAAAATAATGATAATAATATGATAAATATATTACAGAACATACATACATATATATATATATATATATTATATATCTAATATATATATATATATATAATATTATATCTATATATATATTATACAAATATCACACACACACCACACACAATCTATCTATCTATCTATCGATCTTATACTATCTATCTATCTATCTATCTATATATATATATAATATATATATATATAGAATAATAGTTATATATATAACATATATA
>NW_023640380.1:28282-35782 GCF_015228065.2 Penaeus monodon | reverse complement strand
TGTGTGGGTTTTTGTGTGGTTGTGTGTGGTAGTGTGTGTATGTGTGTGTGTGTGTGGGAGTTTGTGTGTGGTGTGTGGGTCTGTGTATCTACATAAGTTATTACGGGCTCGATATATATATATATATATATATATACTATATAATATATTACATATTATACATATACATATATATAATATTCATATATATTATATTATTATAATTATATGATATATATAAAAGATATATATATACATATGATTACATATATATGTATGCATACTTATATTATAACAATAGATAGATATATATATAATATATACAATTACTATATTTATATATATATATGCCTATATGCATATACATTATATATATATATCTATAATATATCGATATTATATATATATATATATATATATTATAAATAATTCCTATTTGTGAGCATATACGTGATATCTATGTCTGGATATATATATATATATATATAATAATATATATTATAGATATGATATATATAATAATAATATATAATAATATATATATATATGAATATCTTAACAGTACATACATGTGTAAATATATAATATATGCATATATGTATCTATTTACACCTTATGTACTGTTTATCTTATATTCATATACTATACTATATATATAATATATATATATATATCATATATATATATTATATATACCTATATATATATATATATCTATATCTATATATATATGTATAGTATAGATATGTATATAGTATATATATACATATATATATATATATATATATATATAATCTATATATATATATATATATATATATAAAGTATATACATAATATACAATAACAGATTCGAGCCCGTAGATACATATAATGTAGAACACAAGGACACACACACACACACACAAACTCACACACACACACCCACATACACACACCATACACACACACACAACACACAAAACCCACACACTCTCACATATATAGTACATATTATATAATATATATATATTATATTATATATATAGATATTACTATATATATATGTATATTAGGTTACGTTACGTTTGGAAAAAGCAAGGGATACTTAGGTTAGGTGTTATGCTATGTTAAGGTGGTTTAGGTTATGTTAGGATAGGTTTAGGATAGGTTTAGGAATGTTTAGGATAGTTTATGTTAGGTTTAGGATAGGTTTCAGGTTAGGTGTAGGTTAGGTTTAGGTAAGTTTAGGTTAGGTTTAAGTTAGGTTTGGTTCAGATTTGGTTTAGGTTTAGGTTAGGTTTGGGTTGGGTTTCGGGTAGGTTTGGGTTTTTTTTTAGGGGGGTTTAGGTTAAGTTTGGATAGGTTAGGGTTTAGGTTTGGGTTAGGTTTTTAGGTTAGATTTGGTTAGATTGATTTAGGTTGGGTTAGGTTGGGTAAGGTTTGGGTTAGGTATCGGTTAGTGGGTATTTTAGGGGATTAGGGTTTGATTAGGTTTATGTTAGATGTGGGTAGGTTTGGGTAGGTTTGTGTTAGGTTTGGGTTAGTATTGAGTTAGGTTTAGGTCAGGATGGAGTTAGGTTTGGGTTAGGTTTAGGTGAGGTATATAATATAATATAATATATATGTATTATATAATATAATAGATATAATATATATATATATATATATATATATATATATAGATCTATATATATATACATACATGTATACATACAGACACCACACACACAATTACACACACACACACAAACACACACACACACACACAGAAACCAGGTTCGGTTTGGGTTAGGTCTTGGGTTAGGTTTATGTTAGGTTATATATATATATATATATATAATATATATATACTATATATATATATATATGTATAATAGAACATTACATATATATATATTATTAGATATATATTATATATTTTTATATATATAATATATATTTTATATAATATATATATATATATATATATATTATTAGGTATATATAATATATATATATATATATATATTATATATATATATACCTGTATAACATAGCGACACACACACAACAAATACACACACACACACACACACCCCCACCCCCAACAACACACACAAACACACACACCGACCACACACACACCACACACACACACACAACAAAAAAACACAAACACACACACAGACACAACCACACACACACACCCACACACACACACACACACACACACACACACATATATTATAGATATATTATATAGATATATATATATATATAATATATATATATATATATATATTATATAGATGGATATATATATGTATATATGTAATAATTAATAATACATACATATATACATTGTGACGCACAGACAAAACATACACACAAACACACACACAACATAAACATACATTACACACACACACACATATATATATATTATATGCATATATGTATATATATATATATTATATATTATCTATATATATATATTATATATAATATATATGTATATACATATAAATATACCACACACACCCACACACAAACAAACACACACACACTACCACACACACACAACACACACCATCTACACACCACCACCCACACACACACACACACAACACCCACACACACACACACACACCAACATATATTATATATGATATATAATACAATAATATATATATATATATATATATATATATATATATATATTATCATTATATATATTGGGTGTGTGTGTGTTTGTGTGTGTGTGTGTGTGTGTGTGGTGTGTGTTTGTGTGTGTGTGTATGTGTGTATGTGTGGGTGTATGTATTATAAATGCATGTATATATATTATATAAAATATATATATATATAATATATATATATATATATATATATATATTTAATATATATATAATAATATATATATATATATATATATACATACATACATGCAGTTACATACATACACACACAAAAACACAACACACACACTCACACACGCACATATAGATATGATATATATACTATGATATATATAGATATATATATATAGAGATATAGATATAGATAATGATATATATATCTATATATAGATAGATTATAGATAGAGTATATATAAGATACAATAAACTGTATTCCATACATACACACACACACACACACTAATAATACTATAATATAATATTATATATAATATATATATATAGTATATATATATATATATATGATATATAAATTTATACATATATATTATACATATGTATATAGTAATAGTAGATATACTATATATATATATAATATATATATATTTACAATATATATATACATACACACACACACACACACCTATATATATACATTAAACACAACACCACACAGGACACCACACCACACACACAAGACATGTCTATATATATTATATATATATATATATATAATATATATATAATATATTATATATATGTGTATTATACATACAAAAAAAAAATTTAAATTGGGGGGTTTTGGTTTTTATATATGTTATATATACTGTATATATGGATATATGTATGTATATCATGATGATATGTATATAGATATGTATATATATAAAATATGTGATATTGTATGTAATATATGGTGTATTATATGTTATATATATATATAATATAAATATATATATATATATGATATATATATACATATATTTAGTATATATATTTATGTATTATATATATATATATATAATATATATATATATAGATAGATTAGATAGATAGGATAGATAGATAGATAGATAGATAGATAGATATGTGTGGTGTGTGTGTGTTGTATATTTGTATAATATATATATATATATATATACATATAGATATATATATATATATATATATAATATATATAGATGATGTAGATGTATGGTAAATAATATATATCATTATGATTATCATTATTATTAGTGTATTATTATATATTATTATAATTATTTATTATTATTATATTAACTTAATTATAAGCAATATTCCCAAAAAATAATATTAACTGTAAAAATAACAATGATAATAATAAAAATTTTTTAAGTATAATTTAATAATACAATTGTTATAATATTGTTGTTAATATTATTATTATTATTATTATCATATTATATTTTTACTGGTAGTATAATCGCTAAAATATTACTTATTACAACGTAATAATTACAGTAATAAACGATATAATTAAAATGGTTAAAAAACAATTATTGTATTACTATATATTGTAGTTATTTTTAGTATAGGTGTAGAAATATATATTATAAATGCAATAATTGCAATAATAATGATAATAATGCAATAATGATGATAAATAATTGCAATAATGATGATAAATAATGCTGATAATGAGTGATAATGATGATGATAAACGATAATTAAGGATAAAATCATAATAAGAAGATAATAATAACAGGATTGTGTCCATATATAATAAAAAAGGTAAAAGAAAAAATCCCAAAAGTCGAAAAAAGCGGCAAAAATCTAGCCAATATAGCGTTGAGAGTAGGCTCCAAAATGAGTTTTCCATTTCTTGATTATTCTGCAATTATTAGGGTAAATAATGATTAACGATACCAGAAATCTATAATCATGACAAGTATAATGATGATAAAAAGGAGCTAAAGAGACTTTGGATTACATTTGATTAATATGATATTATTTACTATTATCATTATCATTATAATTTTTTATTATTATTATTATTTATTATATATTATCTATACTATATATTATTATTATACTATTATTATTATATATTATTATTAATTACTATTAGTATTTTACTAATTATTATTACTTTAATTATTAGTATTTTGTGCCAAAAAAATATTATTATAACTGTATAATAACAAATAATAATAATAATATTATTTATAACAGTAATGTTATAATATGTTTTTAATATATTATTGCTAATTCTATCATTATATTATTTTTACTGGTAGACTAAATGTAAAAAACAATTATTTTATAAACCAGGAATTAATTACAGTAATAAACGATATTAATTAAATAATGATATAGAAAATAATTATATAAAACGTTATTGATTTTACTATTAGTTTTATTACTATTAGTATTGTAGTTGTAATAGTAAGATTAAAAATATATATTATAACTGTAATAATTGCAAAATGATGAGAATAAATGCATTATGATGATAATAATTGAAATAATGATGAAATGATGCTGATAATGAATGATAATGATGATGATAAACGATAATTTAAATGTTGATAATCATGATTAATAATGATGATAATAAACAGGTAAACAGGGTAAAAGAAAAAAAAAAACCCAAAGTTGAAAAAAAGTAGTACAATTTAGCGAAATATAGCCTTTTGAGAGTAGACTCCAAAAATGCCGTTTTTTCATTCCTTGATGATTTGGCACACTATTGCGGTAATAATGATAATAATTACCAGAATTCAATTAATCAGACAATAATGATGATAAAATGAGAATAAAGAGAATTGGATACATGTGAGATTATTAACTATTATTATTATTATCATTTTACTTATCGTTATTATCTTTTGTTTTATGATTATTATTATTATTATTATTATTACTTTAAATATTAGTAATATTGCCAAAAAATATATTATAAACGGTCATAATAGCAACAATTATAATAAATAAGTATAATGTAGAATAATACTAATTGTTATAAATTATTATTAATATTATATTGTTATTATTAAATTATTATTCTTTTTCTAGTAGTATAATGGTAGAAATAATTATTATACAGTAATAATACAAGTAATAACCAAAATTAATTAAAAATAATGATATAAAAATTTAATTATTAATCATTATTATTGTTACTATTATTGTTATTAAATATATTATTGTAGTTGTTACAGTTATAGATTAAAAAAATATATATATAACTGCAAATTATTGCAATAATAATGATAATAATTGCAATAATGATGATAATAATTGATTATTAATGATGATAATGATGATGAAAACTGATGATAATCATGATGATAACGATACTAAGATGATAGTCATGTAATAATGATGATAATAAAACAGGAATGTGCCATATATAATAAAGAAGTAAAAAAAAAATCCACAAGTCGAAAAAAGTGGCAAAATTCAAGCGAAATATAGCCTTTTGAGAGTAGACTCCCAAAATGACGTTTTTTTCCATTCATTGATAATCCTGGCAATTATTAGGGATGTAACAATGATAATAATTACAAGAAATTCTATTAATCATGACAATATGATGATAAAATGAGAATAAAGAGAATTTTCGATAACAATTGTGATATAATATTCTACTATTACATTCTATCATTATTATTATTTATATGCAATTAGTACCTGTAACCTATTACCCATTATGCAAAAAAATATACTATAACTGTAATATAGCAAATAATAATAATAATAATAGTAAAAATTATAAAAAATAACGTATAATTTTGTTATTAATATTATCATTGTTATTAATATCCAATCTATTATTATATTTTACGGTAGTTAGTATAATGTAAAAAATAATTATTATAACAGTAATAATTACAGTAATAAAGTATTAAATTAAAAATAATGATATAAACTAATTATTATAAAAAACATATTGTTATATTATGTTATACTATTCTTATTGTAGTCGTTATTAGATAGATGTAAAAAAATAACTATTATATGCAATAATTGCAATGATAATGATAATAATTGCAATAATGAGGTTAATAATTGCATATGATGGTAATTATTGCATAATGAGATAATGCTGATGATAATAACAGGAATTGTGTCCATTTATATACTAAAAAAAAATGGAAAAAAGCAAAAAAAATCCCACAACTCTGAAAAAAAGCGGGAAATTTTGCGAAATATAGCCTTTTGAGAGTAGACTTCAAAATGACGTTTTTTCCATTCATTTGATGATTTTGGCAATTATTAGGATAATAATGATAATAATTACCAGAATTCTATTAACCATGACAATAATGATGATAAAAGTGAGAATAAAGAGAATTTTGGAAACATTTGTGATGATTTAATATCATTACTAGTATCATTATTATTATCATTATTTCTCTTTTTATTATTATTAGTATTATTATTATTATTATTATCTATAAATTATTAACTTAATTATTAGTACTATTGCAAAAAATATATTATAACTGTATAATAGCAATAATAATAATAATAAGAGAATATAAAATACTAATGGTTTATATTATTGTTATTAATATTATTACTATTGTTTTATAATCAATTATTATATTTTTTTTATGGTAGTATATAATTATAAAAATAATTATTATAACTGTAAATAATTAGAGTAATGACGATTATTATTAAAATAATGATATAAATAAATTATTTTTAAAAAACGTTTTATCATGTCATTATTATTGATTACTATATTATGTAGTTGTTATTAATATAGATGTTAAAAATATCTACTATAACTGATATAATTGCAATAATTGATGATAGATTGCAAAATGATGATCATAATTGGAATAAATGAGATAATGTGATGATATAATGATGATAATGATGAGGATAAT
>NW_023640380.1:13282-25782 GCF_015228065.2 Penaeus monodon | reverse complement strand
CATGACAATAATGATGATAAAAGTGGAATAAAAAGAATTTGTATTTAAAATTTGATGATTAATTAATATTATTACTATTACCGTTATTATTACCATTATTATTATTATTATTATTTTTATTATTATTGTTATTAATATTATTATTTTTATTATTATCATTATTATTATTTTTACTGGGAGTATAATTGTAAAAATAATTATTATAACAGTAATAATTACAGTAATAATGATATTAATTAAAATAATGGGTATACATAATTATTATAAAAACGTATTATTGTTATTATTGTTATTACTATTATTTTTGTAGTTGTATTTAAAATATAGTAAAAAAAATATATCTAACGCAATAATTTCAATAATAATTAATAATGCAAAAATGATGAATAAATTGCAAAAAGACGGTAATGTTATAATGATGAAAATGATGAAACGGTAAAATGATGATAATCAGATATAATAATTAAATAACAGGAAGGGCCCATAATAAAAAAAAAAGGGTAAAAAAAAAAAACCCCAATTTTTCGAAAAACAGGCAAAACTAGGAAATCACCCTTATGAGAAAGCCCCTCCAAAAGTTTTTTTTTTTTATGCATTTTGTTTTGGAAATTATTAGGGTAATAATGAAAAAATTTCCCAGAATTCTTTAATAGACAATAATGATGATAAAATGAGAATAAAGAGAATTTGGATAACTTTTGGATTTTTATTATTTTTAAACTATTATCATTATTATCATTTTTTTTGTTTTTAAATTTTTATTATTTTATTTTTATTATACAAAATTTAAGATTTGAAAGAAAAAAAAAATTAATAATACAATAAAAAATAATAATAATTAAAATTTAATATAATTTTTTATAATTGTTATTAATATTTTTTTGTTATTTTTATCTTATTATTTTTTTATGGTGGGAAATTTTAAAAATAATAAAGCAGTAATAATTCATTTATAACATTTTAAATTTAAAAAATATAAATAACATTATAAAACTTTAATTTTTATATTATTTTTATTACATTATTAGTATTTGTTATAGATAGATGAAAAAAATATATTTATAACTGCAAAAATTTGCAATAAAATGAAAAATTGCAATAATATGATAATAATTGCAAAAAATGATGATAATAATTGAAATAATGATAGTGATGATGATAATGACGATAATGATGAAATAGAGGAAACGATAATAATGATATAACATGATAAAAATGGTTTAATAATAGGAATTGTGCCCAAAATAAAAAAAAAGGTAAAAAAAAAAAAATCCCAAAAGTAAAAAGCGGAACTTTAGCTAAATTTACCTTTTCGAGTAACCCCAAAAAATGAATTTTTTCCATTCTTTGATAATTTGGCAATTATTAGGTAAAAATGATAAAAATTACCAGAATTTATTAATAGACAATAATGATGATAAAAGTGAGAATAAAGTGATTGGATAACATTTGATGATTTTTAAATATTATTATTTCATTTTTCCCCTTATTATTTTTTTTTTTATTATTTTATTTTATTTTATTTTTATTATTAATTATTGCTTTTTTTTTAATTATTATTATTATTTTATTATTTTTATTATTTTTTTATTATTATATTTTATTTTTTATTATTATTTCTTATCATATCATTACATTATCAATCTTATCATTTTTTTTTATTTTTTATTATTATTATTTATTTTATTTTATTATTACTCTAATTTTAGCATTATTGTCAAAAAAAATATTATAACTAATAAAAAAAATAATAAAATAATAATATAATTAAATAATACTAATTTTTAAAAATATTTTTATTAAATTATTATGTTATATTATCTTTATTATTATTTTTACGGGTAGTTAATTGTAAAAAAATTTTTTAAAAAGTAAAAATTTACTAAAAAAACGATTTTGTTTAAAAAATAAGATATAAAAATTTTTAAAAAAAAATTTATTGTTGTTTTTATTGACTACTATTTTTTTAAATTTTTATTAGTATGAGGGAAAAAATATATTTTATAACGCAATAATTGCAATAAAAATGAAATAATGCAAAATGATCAAATAATTGCAATAATGATGAAAAATAAATGATTGAGATAACGATAATAATAGTTTTTCATGATAATAATGAAAAATAAAGGAATTTGCCCATATAAATAAAAAAAAGTAAAAAAAAAAAAAACCCCCAAAAAAGTCAAAAATCTGCAAAAATCTAGCGAAAATCCCTTTTTACGGGAAAACTCCAAAAAGATTTTTTTATTAATTTAATATTCTGCAATTTTTAGAGAAATAATGATAAAAATTCCCAAAAATTTAATTAATATGATAAAATGAGATAAAAATGAGAAAAGAAATTGGAACATTTGAGTATTATATCATACTATTACATTTTCATTTCCTTATTATCATTAATTATTATATTATTTTATTTCTTTATTATTTATTATTTTTATTTTTTAATTCATTAGTATTTTGCCAAAAAATATTTTAAATGTAATAAAACAATAATAATAAAAAAGTTAATTAAATAGTACGAAATTTTTAAATTTGTTTTAATTTATTATTGTATTATTTTCAAAATTTTATTTTTTCTGGTAATATAAATTTTAAAAATAATTTGTAAAAGTAATAATTTTGTAATAAAAGATTTAATTAAAATAATGAATTAAAAAAATTTTTAAAAACATTTTTATTTTTTATTTTTGTTTTATATTATCATTTTGGTTATTTTATAGATGTAAAAAAATAATTATAACTGTAATAAATTTCAACAATAAAGATAAAATTGCAATAATGAAAAATAATTTTCAAAATGAGGGGAATATGTGATAATGATGATAATTAGATAAAGATGATATAAAGATAAATATGATAAACATGAAAAAAGGGTAAAAAAAAAAATTGTGCCAAATAATAAAAAAGGGGAAAGTAAAAAAACCCAAAAATCGAAAAAACGGCAGAATCTAGGGAAATTAGCCTTTGGAGTAGACTGCAAAAAGACGTTTTTTTTCCCTCTTTTTGATTTCGGCAATTATTAGGGAAAAATTTTAAAAATTCAAGAATTCTTTTAAACGACAATAAAATGATAAAAGAAAGAATAAAGAGAATTTGGGTACATTTGATTTTATTTTTTTATTATATTACATTATTTTTTATCATCATTTTCATTATTTTTATATTATATATTTTTATTTTATTTTTTATTACTCTAATTTTAGTAATTGCCAAAAAATATATTAACGTGAATAACAATAAAAAAAAAGATAAGTATAATTATTAATACTAATTTTTATAAATTTTTTTAAAATAAAATATTTATTTATTCCTTTTTATTATTTCTACTGGTAGTATAATTGTAAAAATAATTATTATAACGTAATAATTACAGTAAAACGATATTAATTAAAATAATGATATAAATAATAAATTTTAAAAACGTTATTATTGTTTTTATTATTTTTATTGCTATCATTATTTTAGTTGTATTAGTATAGATGTAAAAATATATATTATAACTGCAATAATTGCAAAAAACAATGATAATAATTGCCCAAAAATTTATGATAATAATTGCAATAATGATAATAATTGCAATAATGATTGTAATGATGATAATAATGATGATGATAACGATAATAATGATGATAATCATGATAATAATGATGATAATAACAGGAATTGTGTCCATGTATAATAAGAAAAGGTAAAAGAAAAAAAATCCCAAAGGTCGAAAAAGCGGCCAAATCTAGCGAAATATAGCCTTTTAGAGAAGACTCCAAAATGACGTTTTTTCCATTCATTTGATGATTCTGGCAATTATTAGGGTAATAATGATAATAATTACCAGAATTCTATTAATCATGACAATAATGATGATAAAGGTGAGAATAAGAGATTTGGATAACAATTTGATGATTATTAATATTATTACTATTATCATTATTATTACCATTATCATCATTATTATTATTATTATTATCATTATTATTATTATCATTATTATTATTATTATTATTATTATTATTATTATTATTATTATTATTATTATAATTACTTTAATTATTAGTATTATTGGCAAAAAATATATTATAATGTAAATAATAACAATAATAATAATAATAAGTATAATTTTAAAATACTAATGGTATAATTTGTTATTAATATTATTATTGTTATTATTATCATTATTATATTTTTATGGTAGTATAATTGTAAAAATAATTATTATAACAGTAATAATTACAGTAATAACGATATTATTTAAAAAAATGATATAAATAATTATCATAAAAACGTTATTATTGTTTTGTTATTGTTTTTACTATTATTATTGAAGTTGTTATTAGTATGGGTGTAAAAATATATATTAAAACTGTAATAATTGCAATAATAATGATAATAATTGCAATAATGAGTAATAATTTCAATAATGGAAATATGAGATAATGATGATAATGAATATGATAACGATAATAATGATGATAATCACGATAATAATGATGATAATAACAGGAATTGTGTCCATATATAATAAAAAAGGTAAAAGAAAAAAAATCCCAAAAGTCGAAAAAGGGGCAAGATCTAGCGAAATATAATCTTTTCAGATTTGGACTCCAAAATGACGTTTTTTTCATTAATTTGATGATTTTGGCAATTTTTAGGGTAAAAATGATAATAATTACTAATTCTATTAATCATGACAATAATGATGATAAAATGAGAATAAGAGAAATTCGTATAACATTTGATATTATTAAATTATACTAATATCATTATTTTACCATTATCATATTATTATTATTATTATTATTATCATTATTTTTATTATTATTATTATTAAATTTTTATTATTTTTATTTTATTTTTATACTTTAATATTAGTATTATTACCAAAAAAAAATATTATAACTGTAATAATGACAATAAAAATAATAATAGTATAAATTTTAATAATACTAATTTTTATAATATGTTATTAAATTATTATTGTTATTATTATCATCATATTATTTATACTGGTAGTATAATTTTAAAAATAATTATTATATCAGTAAAATTATATATATAATATTTTATTATATATATTATATATAAGATATATATATTAATATTTATATGTAATTATATATAAAATATAGAAAGATTATAAATTTTATATATATATAATATATATATATACATATAAATATATATAATTGTATATATATATATAATATTATTTATTTATTATTTATTTAAACAAAATATTGGAGTCCGACAGCAAGAAATAGCAGTTCAAAATTTTAAAACTTGAAATAATGGAAAGAAAAAAGAAAAAGACGAAAAAAGGGGGGAAAAAAAGTACAAACTAAAAAACCAAAAAAAAAAAAAAATACCCTAAAAACTAAAAAGTAATTCCGGGGACGTAATTACACTGTAAAAAACTGTTGCTGTTGAGTTTTTTGTTTCACTTTGATTTCTTCTTTTGAAATAAAAAAAAGATTTTGAGTTAAAAGGAGACATAATATAATATATATATATATAAATATATATAAAATTATAATTATATATATATTATAATATTTATGATAAAATTTTTAAAATAGTATAAAAAATATATATATTTTATATATTATATATATATTTATATATATTTTGGGGTGTGGTGGTGGTGGTGTGTGTGTGTGGTGTTTGGGTGTGTGGTGTGGTGTGTATGTGTGGTGTGTATGTGTGTATTGTGTGTGTTGTATATAATTTATATTATAATAAGATATAATATATATATATATATTATAAAAATATAATTTTTATATATAATATTTATATTTATTATATACACAATATTTCATATTTTAAAAATTCGTCTAAATTATATATAAACATATATATGATATGAAAAAATTCGTAAAAAATTGTATATAATATATATAAAAAATTATATAATATATAAAATCTAATTATTATTTGGTTGTATCTCTCTTTTTTGTCTGTCTTTGTTTCTCTCTCCCAAATCTAAAATTTATAAATATAATATATATAAACAAAATATAATTATATATAAAATTAATAATATTAAAATATATATAAATAAAAAAATTTAATAAATATGACTAATATATAAATTTTAAATTAATATATATTTTATTTTGGTTAATATTTTTTAAATAATAATAAATATAATATATATAAAATTTTATCAATATAAATCTTTTCCCCAAAACACACACACACACACACAAACACACACACCCCCAACCACACCACACACACACACACATTATAATAAAAATAAAAAATTATTTTTATATTTTAATTTTAATATATATATATATATATATATAATATATTTTATTTATAATATATATGGGGAAAATAAAAATGTATATTAAAAATAAATAATATTAATATAAAATAATATATTTTAATATATTATATAAAATTTATTTATATATATAATATATATATATAATATATAATAATATATATAAAATATATATACACTATAGATATTTCCAAAAATTCGCAAATACCATAGTAAAAAAGTGAGATAGAAAATTTAAATAGAAATATAAAATAAATAAAAAATAATAATTTTATAATAATATATATATTATAATTTATAAAAAAATAAAAAAATAAATAAAAAAATATTTATATAATATATATTATTTTATAATATTATTATTATTATTATATATATATACGTTTTTTAATTATATAATATATAAAATATATATTAATATAAAATTATATATAAATATATTTATACATATTAATATAAATATTTAAATTTTATAATTTATTATTTTATTTTATATAATATATATATTTATAGGGGTGGGGGTGGGGGTTTGTGGTGTGGTGCGTGTGTGTATGGTGTGTTTGTGTCAAAATTAAATGAGACGTTTTATATACTATATATATGTGAAAAAGTTTTTATTTACAAGAAACATTAAAAATTCTTTATCTACTATACTATTATCACTTTTCTATATATTATAAAAATGGGTGTGTGTGTGTGTGGGGTGTGTGTATGTGTGGTGTTATACACACAACATACACACACCACACACAACACACAACAAAATTTTAAAATATATATAATAATAATTATAATTTTATATTGTATATATTTATTTTAATTATATATAATATATATTTATATAATAATATATATATTATTTATACTAATAGTCATGCATATTTTTGTGTTATAGATAGAAGATAAGAGGGGGGGGAGTAGATTTAAATTATATATGATATTATTTAGATATAGTACATTTATAAAAATATAGTCATAAAAATATATTATATATCATACTTATGTATAAGAGTAATGTATATATCTTTACATTATCATCTTCTTTTATTGTCTTCTAGGATCTATGATCTTGTGCCAGTATCTATCTTCTATTATCTATATATTTTTATTATTTAATACCAACATAAAAAGACTATAATACAAAACTATCTATTACTTTTCATCTATCTACTATTATATCTATCTAATTTTAATATATATATAATATATATAATAATATATATTTTATATGTATGATTAGTATTTGTTTTGTGAATAAGCAAAGATTCCAATTTAGAGGTGGGTTGTAATATATATGTATATACATGCAAAATGTGGGTGTGTGTGTATAAAAAATTATTATATATATATTTTTTATATATATATTAATATAATTATATTTATGAAAATTTTTAAATAGAAATTTTTAATAATATAAATAATATTTAAAATTAATATATATATTTAATATATATTTTTTTGCGTTTATGTGGTATTTTTTATTATATACTATATAAAATCGTACAAAATAAAATTTTATTATTATTATTATTTTGGTTTAAAAAGGGAAAAGGTACCTTTGTTTTTTATCTTAGATTGAATAAATAGTATTATATTTTATAAAAATTGAAAAATATAGATTGATTTTTTTATCTATATACATTAATAGAAACAGACCCAAACACAACCACACACACCAATGGTATATATAATTATATAATTATATAATATATAAATATATATATATATATATATGTAGTTTTTAGTATGTAAAATTATATCTATGTATATAAAATTGTGGATAGATTGTGAAATATAAGATATAAAAGAATCTATAAATACTTATATTATAATAATTTTAAAAATAAATATATATATAAAATTTATATTTTATATAAATACATTATAGAATTAAAAATATTTAATAAAAAAAAAATACACCACTATAGTGGTGTGTGTGTTGTGTGTGTTGTGTGTGGTCTGCGGGTTAGGTATGTAAATTTGGGTTTACTTGGTTGGGGAAAAAGTAAGTTTCCCTTAGTTAGGTTATTTAATTGGGTTGGGTTTTGGGTTGGATAGGTTGGTTGGGTTACATTTGGGTTGGTTACTTTAACATATTTTGGTTAACAGATAGCCGCCAAACACTACTACGAAGCATAGAAACACCACATAAAGTACGTTTATAAAAAAATTTTATATCAAAAAACATATAAAAAATTATAGTAGGAAATATTAAACTAGATTACCAAACTAGCACAACCCTGTGGTATGTGTGGCATATATATATATATAAAAAAATATATAAAAATCTATATAATATATAAATATAAATATAATAATATATTATTATAATAAAAAAAATAAATTATTTAAATATATATATAAAATAATAAATTTATTATGTTTTAAAAAAAGAGAACATGGGGGTTGTATACATTTACGGGGGGTCAGTTTATGGACCCCCTTTTAATATCCCCCAGGGTTTCCTTACAGTTTGTCCGTTCTTTTTCCCCTACGAGATAAAGGACGATGTCCACCCTCGCCCCACGGGGAGGTTTCCCTAGGTCGCCGAAAAAAAATCTTTTTACCCTAGGGGTTAGGATACCCGCGCAGTGAGGATGCGCGACCAAAAGAAACGGGGGCTCGCCTGGAGCGCTCACCTGCTTTGGGTTTTTTTTTGTTTAACCTTTTTTGTGTGTGTTTTGTATTTTTTTAAAATTTTTATATCCTCTTTTTTGGCAAACCCTTTGTCGAAAAAAAAATGACCACCGTAAAATAGCAAAGAAAAAGGAACTGGAAAAGCACTTTTTTCTTTTATTAAAATTTTATCGGAATATTTCACATTTTTTTTATACAATTTTACAGGACTTTTTTAACCCTTTTTTCACTGAATATGAAGTTATATACACATCAGACAAAAAAATTAATCCGGGGGGGCATGTTTTGATAGGTTAGGTTAGATTTGGTTTGTTAGGTAAGGTTAGGTTTTGGGTTTTGTTTTGGTTAGTATATGTTGGGTAAATTATTTGGTTTGGTTTAATAGTTTCGTTGTTTTGATTGGATCAATTTGTTTGTTTATTAGGATTGTTTAAATTTGAAGGTTTATTTAGTTTATGTGAATCATTTGGTTTTTTTAGATTTGTTAAATAAGATGGATTTTAATTACTTTGGTTGGGTAAAAATGTAAATTTAAACCCAAAACTAAAGTACCCCACCCCACCGTAAAAAACCAACCCAACCCAACAACCTGAAACCCTAAAAAAAACAAAGCTAAATCTTAAAGAAAACTAACTAAAATAAACCCAGCAGCAAAGTGAGTAACCAAAAATTAACCAACCTAATTTTTAAAATGTAAAATAATCTAACCCTAATATTAACCTACTCAACTAAACCAAAGTTAAAAATCAAACTTTTCCAAAACTAAAAAAACCAAACCTTAATAAACCTAACGTAAACTTAATTAAACCAAACAACCCAATCAAAAAAAACTAAACTTAAAATAATCTAACCTAACCTAAAACCCAACAATTAAACTTACTAAACAAACCCCGAAAGTCTAAAGTAATCTCCAAAAACCTTGCCTAACTAAACCTAATCTCACGAAAAGAACTAAAATTTAAACAAAACTAGCCCCAAAAATAACCTAAGCTATCTGAAGTAAAGGTAAAAATTTAGCGTAACAAACTATCATAACCTAACTAAAACCCAAAACGAATTGAACTTAAGTTATTAAAGGGAAATAAACCAAAACCCCTCTTAAAATTAAAATAACCCCAAACCAAAAAAACCCTACTAATCCTAATAAAATAAAAATAAATTAGTCCTACAACCAAAACTCAACTAAAATTTAAACCCAAAAAAAACCCAATCTAACAAAAACAACATAAGAACTAAAAATTTCTAATCTAAATGAAAAACTTAACGAAAACCCAAAAAAACTATCCCAAACTAAAATAATAACGGAAAAAAACATAAATAAACCCAACTATTAAAAACCAATCTAACCTAACATAACAGGACAAAATAGCTAAAACCCTTTTTAATCTAATACAACCGAAGATAATAAACCAACCCAGCCAACCAAATCTAAAACCCAATAATTAATATAACCTTAAAAAACCTAAGTATCCTAAACCCAAATAAAACCTTTCTCAGAAAAACATAAACCCCCCTAAAGTCTTAAACCAACCAAGGACCCAAAACCAACTTTATAAAAAAAACCTCCAACCAAAATAACCTACCGAAACGAACCCAACCAAAAATTAACCTATTCAAACTATCCAACGAATAAACAAAAAACAAAAATAAAAAAAATCTAACGGACTTTAACAACCAAGATAAGGGAGGATACCAATAGATAGAGGGCCGGTAAAAAGGCTGACTAGAAAAAGGTAGGTAATTGTAGCATCACAACCTAAAAAACAAATTTTTCTGCTTTACCACGGCGGCTCAACATGAACCCACCGTAAAAGGAAGAAAACATAATATAAAAAAAAAATATAAAAAATAATTTAAAAAATAAAAAATTTTTTTTTTAAACAAATTTTTCTATAAATTTTTATTAACAAAGTATAAACAAAAATAATTTCAAAAAAATAAAAAAAATAAAGAATTAAAATTAAAGAAGGATAAAGAATAGATAGAAGAAGAAGAAGAACATAGAAAAAGAAGACAAAAGAACAATAATAAGAAATGTTTAAAATACATATTTAAAACATCCCCAAAACACAAACCCACACGACCACACAAAGAAATTTTTAAAAAAAAAAATAAGATAAAAAAAAATAATAGGAACACGAATTAAAAAATATAAAAAAAATAAATAAAAAAAAAAAAAAAAAAGGTAAAAAAAAATAAAAAAACATTTTAAAAAAAAATGGAAAAAGACAAAAGAAAAAAAAAAAAAAAAAAAAAATAATAAAAAAAAAAAGAAAAAAATAAATACAATAAAATAAATAAAAAATATAAAAAAAAAAAAAAAAAATATCAAAAAAAAAGATAAATAAAAATTAAAAAAATATAATAATAACATAAAATTGGTAAAAAACAACAAAAGAGAAATAAATAGATAAAAAAACAAAAAAATTTTTAAAAATAAATAAAAAAATTAAAAATAATAATAAAATGAAATTTTTTTTCCATTTGATAAACAAAATAGGGTTTTAAAAGAAACTTAAACAACCACACACACACACACCACACACCCAACAAACAAAGAATAATAAATATATAATATAAATATATATTATATATTTTATAAAATTATATAATATATTATTATATTATTATCACACACACACACACAACACAACCAAAAAACACACACAAAACACACAAACACAAATACCACACACCGCACTAAGAATAAATATTAAATGAAATATAATAATATAAAAAGATAATAGTTTATATATATTAATTCATATGTTTTAAAAATCTTATAATATAAATTTATATATATATATATAATATATAAATATATATATATAATAATAAAATATATTAATATATAATATTTTAAATATTTATAATTTATATATAATATAATAATTATATTTTATTATATATTATTGGGAAAGGAGGCGCGAGGAGGGGAGAGGAAGGGAAACAAAAGAAATAGAGGTGGAAGGAGGAGGAAATGTGGAAAGGGGAGGAGAAAAAGAGGGGAACGAAGATAAGAAGTGGGTATAGAAGGGAAAAAGGGGGGGGGTAGGGAAGTAGATGGAAGGGGAGGGAGGGGAGGAAGGAGAGAAGGGGGGGAAAACGGGAAGGTGGAAGGGGGGACGAATTATAATTGTGATGATGAGATGATGTGATTGGTCCTTATTTTGGCAGGTTTTTTTACGAAGTATCGTTGGGTTAGGTTAGCTTGGGTTTGGGTTAAGTGGTTGGGTTGGGCAGGTGCATTTTGGGTTTTAAGTTACGTTAAAAATTTTTGTTTCCAGATAGCCGAGTAACACATACTCATGAACGCACACGGCACACCTCCCAATAAAAATACGATGTAAAAATCTTATTTTTTTATGTTTACATGTAAAATTATATTATATGAAAATTACAAAAAAACTAAATACACCACACACCAACACCCTTACCCCCAACACATACACCCCACACACACACACAACACACACCCCCCCCACACACACCACACACACACAAAAACACATGCAAAATTTTTTTTTTAACATAAACATGGGAAATGAATATTTTTGCCTGTAAACATTTTAAT